>NW_024704872.1:20929-132596 GCF_018977255.1 Callorhinchus milii
GACCGCTGGTTCACAGCCCCAAGTCTCACAATTCCATGGAGGCTTCGGGTAGTGGACATGACTAGGCATTGCAGACACATGGGCCGGTTGCGCTGCAGCATATCCCATGCAGCAAGATATTCCTTGAGCGGCTCCGTATGCCTGCGCTCGGCTATTGAGGTCGACATTCCTCAACCTAGGGACGGGTCAGATATAAGCTACGAACTCCGGACCGTTCCGTTGCCTGGTCTTTCTACGTAAACACACGTCGTGCCACGATACCTGTTGAACCGAACAAGTATGCTTGATTCGTTTCGCCGACCATTTCGCACCGTAGCGACGGATCAACAAGAGCCATAGAGATAATCAATCGATGGTTATGCTGCGGAACATCGGCCTGTTTTCAGCCGTGTTGTGAAATGGTATGTCCCTCATAACCCCCAAGTCGATTATCCCAACCGGGGACGCCTTTCCCTTGGAAGCAGGTTAGATCCTTAGGCTATGTGCCCTTGCTTGTCTGAATAACAGGGAGGCAGACGAATCGCGCAAGCCCTCTAACTCAGAACAGATCAAACTCCGGTGCTACAGCCCACGAGGTGAAGAGCGCGCCGTGCCTGTTCAAGCTTGCTAGTGCTTATCCGTATACTGCCAATAGAAGGTCTTTGGCCAGAGGTACGCCGTGGCAAATCCGCATACTAGGAGTTGAAACATAATCTATTTTATCGAATAGGCACGGAAATTGAACACTCTGGGCATGATGGGTTCTGTGTAAAGATGGGACGAAACTCGGGATTTGGGTTAGATAAATTACACCGATCGCACCTTCAGCAAATTCCTGGGTGAAGTCTCTAACCTTGCTAATGGCAGCAAATGGGTGTGGCACTACGGCTCTCCTCTTGCTGAAGCTGCAAGATAGGCCTCCGGTGTACCAAGGACCGTTCGGCCGTGTGCTCTTTTCTAAACTCTGGATCAGTTGGTAATTCGCGTGCCAACTTGGCTGGTACAACCGATGGAACCTGTTTGATGTGAAGTTATCCTCGCCGGTAGCGATGCGCGAATGTTCCTCAAAGTCGTTTGGCGGGTGCTTGAACAATAATCTGAAGCCTTATAATGACCCAAAACACGTCCAGGCTCGACTTTTGCTCAGCATCAGCCACCAGTATTTTCCGGCATCGGATAAAGTACGAGTCTACAGTGGTATGTCTCGAAACAAGCAGCGGTAGCCCCAGTCTTCTACATTCCATAGGAAAGCAAATTCACAGCGTTATCGCCGAGTCACAGACGCCATTCTGCTGAGGCATCCCGGGTGATGCAGGCGGCTATGTCGTATTTAGACCTATCTCTTACGGTTCGTCTTGACACGGAATAGTTACACGAACCTGATGCTGTCGAGTAACAGGGGCACCCATACTTCGACTTAGATACCGAGCCTCACTCTGTTGTGCATGACCAACTTCAGTGCGAAACACATCCACTCACCTAACGCTGCAACTAAAAACCCCGATAGCTACCAGACAATACAGTCAGTTTAGTCCGGACTTCGAATCGGCGCGGAGTGCAGGCCACTGTTCGCTGACTACCCAAGATTCTTGAAAGAGAGCCAAAATGGGCAACATTATACAGTGGCCGAGCTCAACACACTAAGACGTCTAATAGTGAGTTACGGGGAGAAATCGCCGCCGTTCTGTGTGGGTACCTACTTCTTCAATATTCCCTAGTTGGAACACTGTCTTAGAGTGATTCTCTACAAAGGCCCCGATGTCACACATAATTCGTTTCACGCCTATTACGGAAAGACAAATGGTTATCAATTTCTTCTGAGCGGCAATCAAACTGGTTGTCGCCACCCGGAGTACATACGGCTCGGGTAACGTGGACGAAAGCCTCCAGATATAGCCCCACATTTCCAGTATGACCCTCCTGATCCAGAGAATGTGCAGCGTAACCATACGTATATTATCCACCGACATCATTATCGTACTTGATAAATGAACAGGCCTATGGGCTGTATCCCAATTAGAAAAGGAATGCTACCCTCTCAATCGATAGACGTTTTAGTACTGCGCCCCGCATAGTACCATGCGATGAACACATCCGCATAGTTCCTTGTCATAAAAGCGGTAGACCCTTCCTGAATTGGTCCGACGTGTTCATTTACGCCGCCCTCAGTAGGGATCTAGTTGTCGGATAGTAATCGACAGCCTGCCTATCGCGCCTCCAATATTTCTACTTACTAGTAAACTAATCGGCGTACCATGCTTAGGGTATACCGTAGCGGCTGGTGGAAAATTGAGAGTCCCAGGCGCTTATGTCAGGTGTGTCGCAGTACCGTCTGTTCTCCTAGAATGACCCGTAATACTGCCGAGCTGACTACACAGCGGGAGGATGCAACACGAAAAATTAATGCCCGTCCGGTGCTGTGCCCCAATCTGCTGAGGGCAGTTAAAAACTCGGCAGGACTTTATGGTAGATATGTTGTTCCGCTTCCTCCAGATTGACAACGCACAGAATCCTTGTCTCGATTCGTTACTCCAATTGCATAATATCAAATGTCCTTCAGTCGTCTATCGGAGGCACGGCTTGACTCAGATCCCGAGCACTCGCATAAGCGATGTACCCCATATTTGCACCACGAAAAATCTTTGATAGGTGGTGACGGTTATGTATATCGTCATGGCCAAATTTGTTGGGGGCCCAAATTACATCAAAGCTGGGACCTGAGGTAACACGTTGGGTTTTCCGGGAACTCAGCGCGAAAGCGATCGAGTATGTAACGGAGGCGGCGGTCTGATAACGTAAGGGGTCACGGCTAGGGTCACGAGCTGGTACTCTATCCAGAACACAAATCCGGAGTACGTGGTGATCATGGGGCCGGACAGGATGAACTCGCCCTCCTCACCTCGACGTTAAGTGCATCTAGATACTCCAAGGATCGTAAACAGGAACACCTGTTATATGCTATGCAAGTTCCTTAAGCATTCTGGCCAAGACGGCACTAAGTATTTCAGTGAGGATAAGGTGCATTTCGATGTCTTTGCGGAGTATGGGTTCTGGTTGTACTACCAACGCTGGCGTGACTCAAGTTGGGGGTCCGTGCCTACAGCGAGGGAGGCTCTCCTCCTTTCGCGGCCGAACACACTCTAGCAGTCGGCGTGAACCCAGCGCGTATGTATCTATCTTGGTTGATCGCCACTATGTGTACTTTAAAGTGTGCACAGTCGACGGTGTGTACAATAACCGGAACACGGAGTTCGCGAGTATAACGGATGGCGCCCAGCATAGGTGTCCATGTTCAAAAAGACGTGTGCCTAATCGTAGGTTATCATAATCGGACCCCCAATCCGGAATGTCTACGCACCGCAACCCAGTCATACTTAATTAGATCTTATCCTAGACGCTGGACTAGAGCAGGTCTGGGACTCCCACATACCCGGGCCTTTGACTAGCTACTGGCGATCCAGTCCAGGACGAGTTGACATACGCATTTGCATAGCCCTCCATGTCTTGGGCTATTGACTCTGTCAAGTCACATGACTGATAGATGCAGCATACGCCATGCAAATTTCGCGCTATGGATAGAGAATATCTTTCAGGCTCTGAATGAGACGGACGCTCGGAGAGCCTTAGTCGCCCGGCGAAGTTGGATCATAAGTTACGCCTAACGAGACTAATATATGAAAGCGAACAGGGGGTGCTGGGTCTATACGGTTGTCCTTATAGCCCCTATTGGGAGGATATCTACACTTTCGACGTCAGACATCTATTTCATGGTTGGCTTAGGTCATCTGTTGGTAGAATCGGACACCGCCTCCGAACGCGGAGACATGGCTTTATAATAGCCCTTCTGATATGTTTGCCACCATAAATTAATGGCTCACGGAAATGTAACTGTCCACGCTAACCGGAAGAGACCTGTGATAAGCCTGCATCCCTTTTCATACGCTATCTCTGGGATATGTTGGACTAAGCATTTTGAATGTAGCCCGACTGAAGAATATTTGTATACCTTAATGGTAACTTAATACTACACGCACGCTGGGCGACTTCTCAGAAACGCTATCCCCGCTCGATCCTAGTATCAAAGAAATTATGCAGCCGTAGTACGATAGGAAGTAAATGTCTGGGTAAGTCTGAGGAGTGCAATTACAATAGCGTGTCCTGACGACGGACTCTCCAAGATGAAGGGTGCTAGTTTATCATAACCGTCACTTAGAATAAGGCGTTATCCGTTTGGGAGCGAACAATGCTCTTTCGGTTACAAGTGAACTTGCCGATTACCGCTTTAATAATGGACACGAAAACCTAAATCGTTCTGCGATATTATATAGCCAAACGGCTGGCGGAAGGCCTGACCATCTTACTTGTTTTGTTTCGCGCAAAGCCACAAACAGGCCTAGATCGATGGGCACATGAAGCAGCACAGTTTCCAGGGTTCACCAAACACGACCTTCGCGGCAATGGTATGAAAGGGCAAAGATAATGGTTTGAAGACCGCAGTTTACAGCAGTAACTTTACTGTTTTGAGAGTCTTATACGACGCGCAGTAATGGCCCGTAAGGGCTTGCAAGTTAACGACTGACACCGATCTCACAAGTTATGGGCACCGTTAGTATCGCTCAAGGGACCTGTGACCATAGATAAGCGGATGCCGAGGTGTTGCACGGTTTTACGTCACAGCTCCATTATCTATCCGACAGCCCGTACTTATTGATGTGGAAACCGCCCGAATCACGCCACCGCCGGTATAGTGGGGCGTGTGCTAATCGTTGAGGGACAACGAACACTACATGCCTAATGACTCACGAGAATTTAGGTCGGATGTGGCCGCGCCTTTGTAGGTCCCCGGGCTGCGTAAGTCAATCGAGATAGCGCCTGTTAGCTGGATTACCTTATTGGCATTGTGCAAGACAGTATATCATCTAAATTTGACGATATTGGAAACTGCCTACAGTGCCCGTGTTATAGCCGACTTATCGCCATTGATGATTAGTGACAGTTGGGGAGTCCTTCTTATAATAGGTTAGGAAAAAGCGCTTCCTATAAGAGGGGGAACTAGTATGGGTAGTTCTGTCGGGTCCTCACATATGACCCTTTTAAACTATCAGTGTCTGGCTTAAACTACTAGGAGCTCCACTGGCTTGACGGGTTAAGCCTGCAATGTGTAGGGTATAGGTTCCCGCCAAAAAAACAGATTATAGGGTCCTCAAGCTAGCATTCTTACTGACCAGCTCTACACCATTAGAAATACGATACTCCCGTCAGCAATGCGGACCAAATGGAGGACCCGCCCACCTAGAGTTGAACGACAGGAACCGAATCACAAGTGGTTTGACATGGCGGTCGCTTTGATAACCGGGCTATAGGCATCCGTGCCATGACTCGGATCCCTATCGCGACTCTCTGCATTTGTACCGACGGAGTGATGGAAGGACACCAATGTAGCCTTGACGACAGCCGCGTGCTCAAGACCTTACGACGAGCTTACGCTTTATGATGTAGTCTTATTGGGCCTCCTCCATACCCTATATGTGCGTGAGACAGGGTGCACTTAGGTGTGGGCTTCAATCACCTATCACGTGAGTCGAGGATAGAGATTCGTTAGAGAGCGATCCTCCAAATCACTTAATGAGTCTACCTGCGTGGACATTCGCTATGAGTGTACTCGCGCGGATTAAATATTCCAGATAGACGGCTTAATACGTAGATTGCTGGTCAATTTCAGACAAGAAAATTTTTCCAATGCCTGCATTATTTCCACCGACGTGCATTTCTAACCCCAAACGTGACATGAGAGATAAAATTAAGATTGTAATTATAGGGAAAAAAGAGTCCCAGGGATGGTTTGAAACTGTCGTTCAAAAGATAGGTCAGTGTCAGGCAAAATCCTATCGGAATCTGGAATGCACGGAATTAAACATAGCACACTAGGACTACCATGAAACTCTTTGTAAGAGGGTTCATCCGCCACTGCAACCCGCCGCATTTGATGCCTACGCCCCGCAACTGAAGCATTTTCGGGGGGCCCTGATTGTGGAGATGCAGTGAGCCAACATTGTGGAAATTCACGACAACTATAGTGTGCCCCCTACAAACTTGCCAAGGCTAGCTATTACAGCACAACTCCAAGTGCTCCTTCTGTAGGTGCTTCGATTCTTGCACTACTGAACACCTGCGTCCAAGGCATCGGTCTGTGAAAGCGATCCTTCTTGCATGTTTCTTAACGGTATGAGGAATTGAAACACCATTAACGGTGGCTCATATATGGTTGAAATAGCTCCTATTTGAGGAATTTGATCGACCGTCGAGACTGTCTGCCTACTGTGGAATTTAGGGGACATTTTGCAATAGCTTTGCGAATCACGTCTTAGTTTTTCTGAAATTTAACAAAGCGAAACTTAGTTTAAGGTCCGTTTAACCTCTACCGTCAATGTCTGGAAAGTAGCTGTAGGCAGTTGGCAGTCCATTCAAGAGTCAGCGTGGTACCGCCCTGCGACAAAGAAATCGAGCGTTTATGGCCAATAACACGTGGACGAGGGGTAAGGTGTGGCCTAACTCGACGGGCACAACTTGCCTTGAGTCTTCTTCTACCGTTGAACCAGATAGGACAGTTAGTGATCTTGCGTGATCCGGGCAGATTGTAGTGTCTGCGTGGCCACGGAGGAATCTCGACACGACTTTGCATGGTAGGGCGCGTCCGTTCTTCACCTCCCCGTGTGCCGATAAACGCTTCGAAAGAACATTGCGAGTGCCAAAGAGCTAGCGTCGGTCCTATCTTAAGCCGTAGTTGCGACAAGCGCCGCCAGAGGAAGAGAATGCCAAGGACCAACAGAGCCCATCCAGACTCATACAGGTCGTCGAGGGCGTGCAATGTTTTGCTCTAAGCGTATTGAGTGTCCACACCTGGAGAACCTAGGCGTTACCATGGACAAAACTTTAATAAAGCGCGAATGTATATATGTAAACCTAGTCGCGCAGCCCTGCTCTTGCAAGGGGCGAATGGGGCTCAGCCTTCCGTGAAAGCTGTTAAGTGACATCGCAACTTCTCAGCCGGAAGTAATCTGTTTCGCTTCTTGATATTTCGTAGACAGTGTATGTGTTCAATAGTCTCTCACCTTCAGCTTCATCGGGAGCAGCACCAGCTGGACCGTTACCTGTGTCTGACTATGGGCAGCAGATTACGGCTATAGCAGTAGGGACTAAAAAGCAACCAACGTGCTACCGAAATTCGATGGACCGTTGTTGGGCTGCTGTATCGCACGGGCCAGTGTAGCATTAGCATCGTGGGCAATGCTCCGTTGCGAGCTCGAGAATCAGCTCCAGCGGGAAAAGCATAATGTAAATCTGTCTTCTGTTAGGCACATGGTTCGGGTGAACCGGACATCAGCCGTGATCCTCACGAAATGGCTTTATTACCGTCCGGTTGTGATCGATAGCGCAAAATTGCTCTAGTTAACTCGAACGCAGCACTCACTAAAAAGAGCTTTCCTATGCATGACCTACTCTATGGAGACCGAGCAGTGGACCATCAGCGCTAGTAATAGGTCAGAGAGGTATCCCGGAGAAAACTTCTTTGCAACCCGCAATAGAATTCACAGCTAAAATATAACAAGAGGGTATACCTCATACGATTTGGTAGGTGCGCTATGGCTGTAAAACTTTCGCATCAGGCGCAAGCCCGGGCTGTTGAGGACTACGCTTCATTGAAAGCCGAAAAGCACTGTCTGATAATGTATCATGAAAAATGCGTGAATACACTACTTGGTCATCGTGAGTGCGCAGATGTGTACTAGGGCAAGGCGTGGTACAAGGAGCAAAAATGTAGGCGCGCGGCCACTGACAAGAGTGCTTGAGAGACTTGGTGGGGGTAAAATACCTCTCAACCGCTCGTCACATTCAGTTTACTGTCTAGCCTAAGGCGTGAACGCAGCGGCGTCTAAGGGCTTGACGACCGCTGCTAGCAATACCCATGCCTCGGACAGCGTAAACATATAGATGATAGCAGGCGGCAATGTACGGCATAGGCAATTTCTGGTTTCAAGCGCTTCGTAGGGGGGAAAGACCGAGTTCTCCACTTCTCCTGTTCTATAAGAGCAATTATTTATTACTTGTGCAACAACCGGGATGACCTTAGTTAGAGGTATATTGTCCTCATGACACATGCAAAGAGGGACGAACTAGGATTAGCCTTTAGAAAGCTTGTAGCACAAACTACAAGAACGCATATCTTTTCCAGTACCGTTTGAGTGATTAGACTACGCCCACATTAAAGTAACGAATTATCATGCGCGTTTAGCTCTTTAGAAATGTTCAACAGCGAATGTCAGTCCGAGGGAAACGATGAAGCGGGAGGTCACACCCGATGACCGGACAAAAACTCGAGCACCCGTTATGAGTGGAATACTCCCCACAGGACATTTGAAGTTAGACCAACATACGCCAGTGCCCCTTAGGCTTCCCGGTAGCCAATATCTCACAAAGGCACCGCTTCGTCAAGCGCGGAAATGGGGTTACAAATAGCCGTCTTATTGTATGCAGTAACACGGACTACTAAAACTATATAAAAACAGTTCCAGTTAAGACTACCCTCGGCTCCTGAACTGGCTTGTAGTCGCGAGCCTCAAGTCAGTCCAACTGCAGGGCTATAGAAAAACGGGGTTCTTCTTTTCATGAAGGCCATTCCCGAGAGCTAAGTTTTTTAACGGACCACTACGATAGTGGCCGAAGTGTCGCTAAAGGTGCTGGATCGGTCATAAAACCAAGCTCGGGTTTGTTAATGCACACCCGGCGCCTCGAGGGCCGACCTGCGGAGTAGGGCAGATGAACACCGGCACAAGAGATTTTGATAGGATCACCTCTCCCACGGACATGCGAAACCTGCCACTGTGAGACCCTAGCACTTGTGATGGCCAGCATGACACAGGTGGAACGCTACATACGAGGAATCGGGCTATGTGCAAGATTCGGGGACATAAAACCATTGTACTTACAATCAAAAAGCTGAATTCATGATGAATTTTGTGTCATAGCGATATAACCTACATAAGTCGGCGGCTGTAGTCACATCGAAAAGTTCGCGTGCAAATATACCCTGATTATCACATGGTGTGCTGTTCTTCGTGGCTGTTAATAGATTTATAGGGAACATAGATAAAATCCAATGAAGTGTGGAGCTATGAAGCGTGGCAACTCGACCATCTAAGTTCAACGTCTAATTAAGACGTGCGACAGTGATACGTTACAATACGGGTTAGTCAGAGCTCTGCAGATTCTTCAAATTACGTCCAGAATTGCTCGTGAACTTGATTCGACCCCCAATTAGGACTCTCTATTCATGTAAAGATTACCCACCACAGCCGAACACAGTTTGCTACATGTGTCTAGCATGGACGCGTCCTAGCTATAGTCAACTGAGCAAGACTAGTAGCCGTGGCCCATCGGTATTACCTATGGTTCTCCGCACCCACTCCATGGATCATCCTGGTACCGGCAGTAACAACAGTCGAATGACAGCCGGGGGTCTTCACCAATCAGCAATTGATCGCTCGCCGTCAGTATCCGCCTAACCGCCGAAGATCCTTAAGCTGACAGCACAATTTATTTTGGTTTCCTGTCGCTCCGACATCTGGGGATCATTGCGCAGTCAGGGCGCCTTAGGCCGCCCAGTTAGCTATTCCTACCATTCGTTCGCCAGCGGATGTTCCCTCTTCCTGAGAGTTGAGTTGACTGGTTGATGATCAATACATTTGAGGCGCCTCTAGTGGTGGTTGGGGGTTCCCTTAGAGCGCTCTAAGCCGTGCGTCAGCAACTCGGTCGCAAACGTAACCTCTGTGCACACAATCTGCTCCTTCGAAGCGAAAGCGCATCTTCGCCGTTGAGGGGCTTGGCGAAATAATTTAACTCCAGCTTGGATATTCTATGTCTAGTTTGCGATTTAGGACCGCGACATAAGTCATTGTAGACCCCGGTGCGCCCGAGGTCGACCTTATCGTTAGGGTTGGGCGGCATGACAACTTGAGGATCACTGATGGGACGCAGCGACCGGACTGCTCGACTCACTGCCATAAGGTACATTCTATCATGACTGGCGAGCTTTGTCAATTCCATTGGCTCCGCGGGGAAAATCGGGGACCTAATCAAATTAGAGGCGGAGTATTTAGACTCCTGTACTCATATCACGGGCTAAGCGCACCTCTCTGACAATAGCAATACGGGGGTCCGTCGACTCGGCAAAGTCCACATAACAGACACTGCAGACGCACGTACGTCTGAGTTCGCCTGACAAGCGTATGTGATAGAAGCAGTTACTCAAGGTGGTGAGGCGCATGCCCGTCATATTGTAGATTAACCGATCTTGAGGATGATCGGCTCACGCACTCAAGGACGTAAAAATGCCGAGAAGAGGATTCGACTTCTCGTGAGATCAGTGATGCTGAAAGTTAACGCATCTAACGTTACTTTAACTTAGCATAGCGGGCATTCCAAGGATCTGGCGCACAGTCGGAGCAATACGTTATTATACGCCCTGGCGCCATGTGGAGTTACGTGGTAGTGCTCAGCTCGAAGTCCTTTTATACTGTGACGGGGCTGGATGGGCTTTCGTAAGTAAAAGGCGAGAAGACAAAGGAAGGTTAGAGCTATACCGCGGCAACTTAGTCGGTAAGCTTTTGAGAATGTAGTCGCTTCCAATTGATTATCGTGGTACACTAGCGGGTCAGGCTCCTGGCGGATGCTGGGTGAGTGACGTCTCGCGGCTGTTGTGGGGATGTAGCCTGCAATCGAGCCGCTGGATGGATTCGCGATAGGTAATGGCCCAATATCTCCGGGGAGCACACCGAAGGCTAGGAAGTTAATGAATCTATCCACTATCGGCTGGTTAGTATCTGATTCGTATTGATTAGATACACAACGAACCAAATGTATTCCGACGGACGACATCACGCGGAGCTATAGGGCGTTTTCAAGAATTCAATTCTTGGTAGCTACAGACGGGGTTCAGCCTCTAGTTCTTATAACACCTATAGAATAAGAGTCGCGTACTTTTGTCCAGCCTGGTTAATTATTATACGCGCCTGCACGAGTCGGGAGAGGCCAAATAAGCGTTGCTGGGTTGTAACGTTGTGGGTCGCAATATTTGACACATTGGAGAAACATCGCAGGCCCATACCTGGGTTAGCAATCTATCTGGGGTCTCTATAACCGAGAATTTTTTGTCAGCAGAGAGCCCCAATCGCTCCATCGGGTCCTTGCAATATCATTCCCACTAGTACACTACCGCCCCGTTCTCGCTGGTAGTAGAAATCCAACCTCACCGTACCCGGGACTAAAGGTAGTCAGGATTCCTGTTTTTTCTGGCTGTCAAGGAGTATTCGCATTGCAGCTACCACGACTGGACTGGATACGACCATGTTTCCGACGTGTGGTGGCATTGCAACTTAGCTGCTCGCTTGAACTCTAGGTCTGCATCAGGATAGTGTGATGCTGTAGACCTCTTTACCAGACTACAAAATGCCGAATCGCTATTACATATTTGAGGAACCGAGCATAGTCGAACCAGGTTTTTCTTCTCGTACACTTACACCAGCTGGAGGTAGTTATACTCTAACTGTCGCTGTGACGTCTAGAGGGAACTCATGCAAGGCCCTTCGAAGACAGCCGGCACGCGTTGGAGCTTCCGCATTCGATAAGGTGTAGTATGAGCAAAAGGAAACATCCAGCCCTAAGTCTAGCTTATACTAGAGTGCAATTGAATGGAACTGCATTCAACCTTAGCCATCGGTCACCAAAAACATTTCTGCGCGCGGTTTTGCGGACTAACAGACCGATAGCGCCGGACAAGCGGGAGTCTCTAGTTAGCAATTTGGTGGGCCTAAATCGTTCGGAGTAAATTCGCGTCTGAGTTCTATGGACTAATCAAAACAACGGGTTTCCACCCCGTCGCAAACGTACTACCGCAAGATCAGTTCTTCGGTATAAATTGAACAGCTCAATCCGGAGCATGGGGGCACACCGAGAAGCGATACCCTGCGCTTGGCTTGGTCATCGTGGTATTGACCTACATTTATCCACGACCCGTACTTGTGGGTCCTATAGCTTATTATACTATACGCTAAAACAGTCATTGTCAAGTATCGGCTAACACCCCATTGATTTTTACTCGTCCTGTTCGGGCTACTTGGTCTATGATATACGGCCGTTTCTTCCGGTAAACACCTAATCGGCCCATGAATACATCCCATACGTACTATAACTGGGAGGCTGATCTGCAGCGCGGGCGTTTATATAAACCCAAGAGCCCGGTCATACGCCCCCACCACTCCCGAGTCGGTCTTTTGACAGCGCGCCGCCAAATCCACTCGGTGACTCACACCGGATAAGGTCACTGGCGCTGGCGTGTCGCCGGTGTTGATGTATGTATTTTGCCGTTCAACCCAGGTTAATACGGGAATATGCGCGTTAGGAAGGAATGACTAGCGGCGCGCGACGTCAGTTCGGCAACATGGCCCATGCCGAATGCTCATATCACGCTTAACTAAAGCCAGCCAAGACAGTAATACAATGTTAGCCCGAGTGAGTTATAGCTGCTTGTGGTTTAGCAGTGGGGGGAATCCGTGACCTAGGATCTGTTACTTTCACTGCTTAGGAGGTTTTACTCTGAATTGGTGGAGAAGCTGCAAATGAGCACGTGATTCAGAGAAATTCTAGGATTAGTTCGAAGTGCATTCTCAGATGCTAATGGTCAAGTGCCTGGAAATTGAATCCTTGTTAGGCCGGCATCATTTCACAAATTCCCATCAACGCGGCGGCTACCGAGAAGCCTGGCTCTGCCGGAGCGCGTACAAACGGACTATATACGTTCAGAGATGGAGTTGGGTGCAATAAATTGGGAGAAAGCATCATAGCGACATTCTTCGCTTTTTATGTAGACCAGTTCTCGGGCTAGGGAAAAGCCTAATATGGTAATGTCCGCTTTACTGTGGGTACTGGATATGCGATAAGACACCACTAACATCATCATCCTTTAGGTGTCTGTGCTGAATTTGCAGCAGATTCTGCGGGCGATGCGGGCTTTGACCTCTATGCCGTGGTGCATTATGTTGTAAGTGTGCCGACACAGAATCTCACCGATAATTGTGGACATATAATGTGAGTAATCTAACACACAGAACTGATTTATAGGGCATATGGTTTCCGACGGTGAATGAGACCTGGGAGTCCCTTGTAACTTATCGCGCCCGCGGACGCGTAGATATACTTGGTAGGGTCCTCGGTCAACTCTGTGAACATAGTCGTAGCCATACATGGAACGATACGCGCAGCCTAGCTTCGCGAGAAAGAGCTGCGGGGAGGGGCGGTCAAAAATATCGGAATAGCAAGGAGAGTAGATCGTTGATCAGTATCACGTGCAGCTAGGTGCGCTCGACGTTCTCGGTTGATTACCCCGACATTGCATCGTACGCGCGTAAACCACCGATCATTTTGGGGTGACGGCTAGTTTAGAACATTCATTGGTGGGATAGGGGGCTACATCCAGTACTAAATTAACCAGAATTGGTTGTCTAGCATAGTGAGAATTTTAACATTTTATACTAGTTACGCGAACGGCGCGCGTCTCACAAATTTTTCGGTCTGGCCTCATCCTCAAAAGCCGCACGGTCTCCACTACAGCCTCGATGTGACCCGCTAGTTTTCGAGTTCTGCTACGATGCGTTCGGGGAATCGGTCAACTGTCACTGACTTCTGACTTTCTGATGAGCGGCTTGTGATATACGGTGAATAAATCAGCTCCTGATGACGGCTATGGTGAGCCATCGAAAAGGATCAGTTGACGAATATCATCCCATTAATAGTCATCTTATGTTAAATTGATACCTACGTTAGAATCGCGTAGTGAATCGGAGCTTAAGCGGCTATAAAGTTATAGGAGCGCTGTAAAATGTGTCAGTGCCACGAGAATTTTTTACCCATAAACAAAGGTTCGGTCAGATGAGGGGCAAACGCAATATAGGGTTAGGCATCTTAGCATGAGCTCATTCTGTTGCACGGACCTGCGATAAAAACGTCCACGCGAACAGCCCTCTGCGGAAAAGGACGACCTCCCGGAGAATAAAAAAAATTGTGCGGATGTTCGGTGTGCCTTCTCGCAATGAACGTAGAAATTCCTAGCTCAATCGGAGTAAAAGAGCAGTCACAAAATGGAAGACGGGGATTTGCTGAGTATAACCTACAAGTTTGAATCATCTTCGGGCATCGCTCCCGTCGATTCAGGGATTGGTGGGTTCCAGGGTTATTCAACGGTGCTACCCCGTGTACATACCCAGCGTCCCTTTGAGTCGTGGTCACGCATAAGCAACAGAATACTGATTGGTTAATAGGCATCTTAGGGAATTAGTAGTTGATTTGGCAGATAGGGCTCGCTCTGAAAACGTTACTATGTTTGGAATCGACGTATGATTGTGATGCCTCGCACGTTATGAAGCTAAATACGCGGTACTGAACTGCGCCGTCATTGAGCGATCAAATTTGAGAAGGGAGGGATGCGGTAGTAGCCTCGTCGAAGCACTGACGTCTACGCTGTGGCAAAAACGGCGATTAATCACCGTTCCTGTCCTGACCTTGATATGTACACACTCCCGGTGAAGCTGCGGACACTTCTATTCCTTGAGACGGAGGCGATTTTTACTCGCAACTACTTACTTCGAGGGTATGATCTATGACTGGGCGCATACCCATGTTAACTGTTGAACTATATACCATCTAACATTCACACAGCTAGAGTGTGTTGATCTATCACTCAAATAGGGGCGGCTTCACACATATCGGATACTGACCGATGGAATCGCTGCCACCCCAACACCGGCGAATCTCTGCCACACAAGCGGAAACAGTGATATTTAGTTGAGTTAACCGGCAGTGGACAAATTTCTGGCTTTCAGAGTGGCACATGGTTCGGACTTGGTTTTGTTATATCACGCCTAACGAACCGGGCCCGACGGTGATGTAGTTTCTCAACTGACGTCTCCTCCTAAGACGGTTATATTGCACGGGGTTGTCTGGAAGAAGACCTGCAGGTTCGGTCAAAAGGGACGAAGCCGAAGCAAAGGTTACGGGCGCCACGATACAGTGCTCCCGGTCCTCTGAGGCCTAACCCGATTGTTCCAGGTGTGCACTTGCAAAGGTAATAAGATGACGCGATGTCCTCTGGGTTGCTGCCCACTTTCAAAAGGATGGTAACCGTCTAATCCTCGACTAGGAGCTTGTATAACCACAGCGAAAAAAGAACGATTGAAATATGTGCACTTCCCAACCTTCTACGAGTTAGGCGGCTATCGACACTCGTCAGATCTAGTACCTTCCATACGTCGCATCGCTCGGAGGGATATACATAAACTGCACCTGTTACAAGGTTTTGCAGCGCATATCGGTTAGTGGTTAAGTATAGAAACGATATTCCACGCCACCTCGTGCACAACTTCGGCGCGGGGGGTTGTGGGCCATCTGATATCTGATAGGGTCTCGTGTTAACGCTAGGCTAGATTAGCCCCACTTGATATTCCGGAAAATCGAAGAAGCGTGGGCATAGTATTACTACTTTGACCGATGGTAATCTAGCTACCACAACAGCCCTTTCGAGTCGCCGAAATGCTTTAGATGGGCAAATTCCTGCGAGGTCTTTGATAACATAGTACGGCCGAGGCCGAAGTGTATGAGCGTGACAAGAGACGGTAGTTATAGCAGCCAGTCCACAGTAGACGCATATCTATCTTACTATTGTTTGCGATATTACAGGGAACAATCACCAATACGTGGCTACGCAACTGCCAATGCCGGACATCCGAGTCCGCCTGTACTCCAGCGAATAAGTGTGAGTCAACCCACTGTAATAGCCTTTGCAGGCTGAATATTAAATTAAGACTGTTCGTAAATTATGCCTGACTGTATCTGTCTAGTAGACATGCAATAACAGAGCCCAGGCGTATGACTAATGCGAGCCAAATGCTAATAGTGGCTCAGATACGACTGGCCTCATATAAAAGCGTGAACCGGTAGACCGGCAATCAGTAGTACACGACCAGGACTGGTAGTTGCTGACTCATCGATTCTTTTAGAAATTGACAAGTACAACTAGCTGCGCTAGGACTGGTGGGATCCTCCTATAAACCTGAGCGGGCTACACGATGTATTACCCTACTTAGTGAAAAGCCGAGGGCATGAATCATTCAATTGTGCGAGTGGCGCAAGCACATTTGTGGTTGATCAGTGTATTAGTCTGGAGTAGGGCCCTATGCAAGTACCTACCACGAGCAAACGTGCCTTATCTTTAAACGGACCTCATTTAAAGTCCACTAGACTGTCTTACACATGCGCCATCATAGCACCAAGATCCTCTCGGACTTAGACCATTCAATAATGCGGCTTCTATCAGACGCGGTCTTCCTCCTGATTATGTTCTTGAACTAAGACTGAAAAGATTCTACTGATGTCTCGTCCCATGTGGAAAAATACGTCCACTCCGAGCTATCTCCTATTCCCGGATCAACGCTACATATGCTCGTACTTCACGGGCCGTGTTTATACCATCTTATGCAACAAGTATGCGGACTTCAGAAAGTTTTGCAAAATGTATGGATGTTTTATGTGAAGTCTATGCGCCCGCAGATATTCTCCTCGGCCCGTCACCCCTCCCGCGGCCCACGCACGCTGTGAAGCCATTAGTTTAATCACGGTGATCCAGGCGTCCGGCGCGGCGCTTCATGCAGACAAGCGTACGCTTATAAGTTTCCCCACGCAAGCGTCATAGTCTGTACGCGAGAACTAGTTTCGCAGTCCAGCCTATAAAATAGCATGGAGACAAATGAGAGCCTGTATGCGAGTAGCTAATTACCCGATGCTAACAGCTACCCCCCGTTCCTCAAACACCCTCGAGCTGACGTAATACTGGATTACCATGTTTTAATCTTCGGTTCAGATGATCTTTGGGGACTCCCTCTATAGACACGGTGTCGGCTGCCTATTCCCAATACAAGTCATGTGGGTAACGACGTCGCATGTAGGTTGCCGAGGCCCTTGTGACTCGGATGAGGCCATGCGGGTAACTTCATCGTGGCCGATTTTTGAGCTGACTGCCTTTCTCCCCGAAACCGTTGTAGCTATATATGGGTGGTCTCGAGGTATGCAGCCCGTATTGTGTCAGATACAAATTCGCCTTGGTTTACTGATCGTGTACCGTCCCCATACCACGTCGTCATTTACACCCTTCTACTTCCCCGGGTAGCTAGCTTGTCTCCTAAAGGTATAGCCCTTCAATCACACAAACCTCTGGCGATTGGTCAGCAGGTTACGCATGGATGATTAACCTCCGGGGATATCTACAAGACACTAATCTCGGGTTAGGACTTTACTGAATGCACAATATATGACTCACACTATTGTGCCCTAACTGTCCGTTTGGCAACGCAGAACGGTACATGGGTAAAGTGTTGTAGCACGTCATCTCAACTAGGGACACTTGACATTTCCACATTCTATACTAAGTCTGGATACTGTGTAGTCAATATAACTCCTATAACCAATTATTCTTTGGTAATAACAAGCAATATATTGACTAGTCTAATTAACTCGAGAATAGGGGGGAGTAACTATACCCGTGGCGTTCGAGTTCGTTGGTGAGGACTCGAGCATCGAGCTGGTAACGACCTTAGGCTATCACACATCGGATGCTCTGGATATCGAATTAATAAACAATAATTACAAGAAGCACCGTGAAAATCATGGAGTCCTGAATTGGCTTATCATTTATCCCCTGTTGTACAACGGTTTTATCTTGATGTTCAGAAAGCGAACCCCCTAGCCGCCCATAACGAGTCCGGAGGGGGCTGACTATAAATGAGCCAGGAAGTAGTTCGCGTTTCGGATCAGGAGACGGGACTATGAAAAATAAGGATGTCACTCGCAGTCAGAACGTAGCAGGATTCAAAAGGTTAAGCCGTTACTGCATCGATTGCGGCATGGGGTGTATATGATGACTTCACAAGTGTTGATTGGAAAACAGATTTAGATGCGAGGTGTGCCGGTCTTCAACGGATACTGACCGGAATATTTGGACTGGTTCTTTTAGTTTGGTTTGATTAAACTCAACTTTAAACTTCTTTACAGTGGATGGCCTTATGTCTAGTTAAGAGTGGTCATTGGTGACCATTAACGCTCGGGAACGAATGTTGTTATGAAAGTTACTCGCAGTCAGTAAAGATTTAGTGAAAGTTATCCATTGGGGCATGAATTAATAGAACGATGGTCTTGACGGGTTTTCTCTGCTATAAATATCCGGGTACATAGACTGATGTGTTGTGTTATTATAGTGTATCACAGCGTTTTGAGACCAGTGCCTTCCGCAATCGCCACTCAGGTCTGATCAAAGCAGGTGAACTTGACACCTGAATTATCAGTTAATGATTCAGTCAGGTTGCAGGGTCGAGTGAACCACAGCTCCCTAAGCCTCGGGTTCTAGCGAGATTCAGATGCCTCCATAGACGTCGTACTTTCTGCCTTGGTTTATGGTAGGGTCGCAAACGGAATGATGATTGGCACACACCTAGCACACAGCTGCACAGCATGCCGGAGTGCTCAAAGGACACTAATCTGGTCCTAACCCGAACAGCGCGCTTACTCTTTGAACTACCACTTAACAAACCTATCATTAGTTGATCCATCCGCATCCGTACTCCTTCTTTGTATGGAAGCCTAAATTCGCTTAGCAAGGGTTTTTGTAAGGGTCCATTAGTAACGATGAAATCACAGATGAGACTGATCCTAGATTGAGTGAAGAATTTAGAACTGAATCGGCGGTTGACTTGAGCAGTGGATATATAGGCAAATGATATGAAAGTGTTATTCAATCGGGGCCGAATCTCAATAGATAGCTATGCTAAACTCCCGCACGGGGATGCCAAGAGCCGGGTGGATAAACAAGAACTTATGTCCCTTGCTAAAAGGGGCTTCGCTGGGTTCAAGGCTTATCTATGGCTACGTCATTCATAGAAAACTCGGAATCGTACGCCGATATGGTGGGATACCTGGTATTTCTTACCGGCTGTAGCACCAACGTGCTGAAGACTTCTGAGGTTGGGACCGTAGCATCCTAAACTGCCTGATTACCCAGGGGAGTAAAGTGTACATCATACTTGAATAGTTTCTGAAGCAGCGGTAAGCGTAGGACCTGTCAAGCAAAACTAGGATAACCGGACGTAGAGATATCAGTCTCAAAGACATTGTCCACAATGTCTCCAGCCAAACGCTCTAACCTGGCGGGGGTGATCAAGCATTACATCTTCAATTTAGACAGCCAGATGAGGTCTTGCGACAACATAGGACTTCCTGAAGCCGCAACCCCAAGCTGTTTTCGAGTTACACAGGGGTTTTTGTTAGCATAGTTGGGGCCCCCCTTTTCCGTGCTGTCAACCCAGAGTAAAAATACGTAAAAACTAAGCATCGCACAAAGGACCTTGTAGCAACAAATTCCTGTCCTAACCGAAGCTGAACGTTTGAGGATCACTAAAAGGAAAACCAGCCGCTTGGCCGTTAGTAGGCATGCTGAACAGGTTACGGGGGCGCAATCAGGCAAGGTGAGCCTCTATTATCGTTTTGAGCTTACGTGTGCCTGCAAGGAGGTTAACTTACATGAAGGGGGCCAGCAGGATACCCTTGGATTGTATCATTAACCATTCGTACCCAAGCGTCAAGTGTTTAAGATTCTTGTATGTAGGGCTGCAATCATTTCGCATAAGGCACCCCTACGGAGCACCGGCAAATGGCAATCAATGAGGAAGAATGCCACATCCTCCGCGGCTTGTGGCAAGTAGTTTTATCACGGATATACTTGTAGTCTGACATAATCTAGCGGGGGGTATGACCGTGGCCTAGTACGGCACTAGATTACATAACGGACGCTGCAAGACGTATCACATGGTTGAGAGATCCGCAGATTGCAGCGTCGCGATTATCAGGGCGGACATAGTTGTATGTCCGTTTAGTCACAAACCTGTATGATCATAAACATTAGAATGTGTCTTTAAGTATACGTTGCTTGTAGATGAGTGATCGATACCCCGCGTCAACAGTCGCACGTACAGAGAGGCAGTCCGAGTGAATGATCGTCGGATGATGTTGGGCACACTCAGGGGGGGGTTAATTGACGGTCGTGTTGCTTGAAGGTCTCTGAAGATCATTTCGCCTCAAGGACTAGACATTTGAGCGGTCCGAACTGCGGCTGCCGAATATTATCGGCCCGGGATTTGATTGTGAGCTGTCTTGTCCAGGAAGCCGGCCATTATAGACATAGTAGGGTACCGCCTAGGCTCAAATACCGTGGAAACCGGTTGAGTGGGTGGCGCGGTGAGGGTATCAGGACGACGTAGGCAGTTACCCCACCTAAAGTCCCATGATACCCGTGAAGCAGCCCGGTCCGTTCTACAGAGCGCTGTCACCATGTGACGATAAGCAAAGCCCAGCATGCGCTTCAAAAATGCAATATGATTATCCGCAAAGGTGAAGCGCAAGTTGGCCTTTGGATTATGGCTCCATGCAATAATGGGCATACTGACGTTTGGCGTTTTATAGTTGTTCGCCGTCGTTTTTTGCCCGATTTACAGGACGTAATAACCTCAGCATGAAATGTATGATGTCGAAACAACAGATTTTACACGGGGCACATCGATGCCACGCAACATTGGGAACACTTTGAATTGGAGGCGGTGAACAGCACACATGGCCATGTCGTCCTCGAATGCCAGAAAGGTCAAAACGATTTATCGTACGTAAATAAGGCCACAGCAGGGATATCTACAAGCAGCTGTAGTTGCCTAGTGCACAGTGGACGACCTGTGCTCCCCTACATAATGATGCAAGTACTGAACAGAGCTTAGGGCCCGTTTCAATTAAGGCTTCAAAACTCAAGGGTGGTGACATATTTTATGCCGGAATCAACCGCAATCCGGACCAGCTAAAGCTTCCAGGCAATACACCACCAACATTCAAGTAGTCGTACTATAAACAGAGGCGCGCTGACAGCACAAATTGGCACGTTACCGGTTATGGTCGAAGTAGAAAAACGATAAGCTGGTCATGTCTCTTGACAGAGGCACCATAAAAAACCACAGTCTTATGTGTCTCTAAAGGCCTGTCTGAGACCAAGAGCCTTTTCGAGTAGAAACGAAGTTTGGTTCAAGGTTGCGATCGGCTTCGGTCTTCTTCTAGTGCTAGTCAATGCGGATACCATTGACTGCGCGACCAAGGCGACTACCTCCGGAGGACTTGGCGGGGACCGTGGTCCTCGACCAAATGTAGGTTGCATTAAAAGGATCCGGAGTTTCTTGGCCGGTTTAAAAACGGATTCCTCATGGGTCTTTTTTGCGATGATCAGTCTTATCGATTTATAGTTGCGTCCCCCTCACGAGGGCGGCATGCGACGCAGGGGCCAGGAAAGTAGCAAAATACTTCTGACCACATTGTATTCTTTACACGGTCGTACGAATGCGATGGTAAACACACCCGGGAGGGCGGCTCTGAACCTCCGGGAAAATTGCGTGCTACGCGCTTGCTAGCAGCGGAGTATACTTTACGTGTATGCATGCGGGAGCAACCATCTGTCAGTCAATAAACCTTGCTGCCATGGATTTCGTATAAGATAACGCTGGTTTAAGCGTCGTTCTCTTATAACATAACTCAATTTGAACGGCGGGACATTTACGCACCCCGTATCCAGAGCTTAACGCGACTATTTGTCCGAAGTAAGAACATGATTGGAAGGTTCTTTTACGTAAATCTTACGTTGCTAGAGTCTAGCCCCTTACCTGTTGGGGTGGTAGAGATCACACCAGTCAGGAAACAGCTGACTGTGAAAGCCGCTAGCTCCGTAATACCGAATCGGCAGAAGAGCGCAACTGCGATACAAGGTCCCATTTGGTACTGCGCTATCGACACAGTTACGCTGGATAGTAGGCCTAAAGGGTGAACCGGGACGTGCGCATAAAACGACGTTACTAAATTTCCTTTCTTCTGCGATAGCGATGTCGTAGAATTAAAACTAAGCGATTACTCAACCAGGGCCACCGGTCCTCCGAACCCCAGAAGCCATACATTCGAGCTCATAAAGGTTCGCTTAATACCTACCATCTACGAGGTATATAGGTTCTTAACGATGAACTATGGGTTACGCCGAGTTGGGAGGAGTCTCGTCCCATATTTGAGTTTGCACTAAGCTCTGCTGACATATCATGAGTTAACAATATGCCACAGCTTTCCCCTTAGTTGACTCAAGGTGGAAGCAGGTGGCCGCTGAGATGTCGGCACGACATTGCCTCTGATGGAGGGGGCTTCCCGTCGGGGAAGAGGGGCCACAAGGATTAGGTCCCATCTTATTTGGGACCCTTCGACAGAACTCCATTCAGAGAGCATTGTATCGGGCTTTAGTCGGAGTAATAGGGGCGCAGTCCGCTACAATAGTTGACAAGTCTATGTTCATCGACACTTTCACAACAGGTAAACATGGTAGATATCCGCTTTCGGTCACGGAGCGGACTCGGGGGGAACCCCCATCGCGGGGGAAATCAAGGCATGAGATCATGATCCATTGGTGCGCTTCACTTTGGTGGGTAAGGGCGTTATCAAACATACGCCTTTCCACAGCGGTATTTATGGTAGCTATCCCGAGACCTCCCTATGGTCCACCGTTCAGAGGATGGACCGTGGTTAGAACCTAAACTCGGAGGATTCCACAGGCATGACGAACCTGATAATCTGACGGGCGCGCCCACCCAGGATGTACCACGGTCCATACGATATACACCACTTAATCTTGGATTACTCCGACTAGATCTATAGCCCGAAGTGACGCGTCGTGAACACTTAAAAATCCGGAGCGTTCGCAGCAGAAGAGTATCCGGATGACCCCCTGAGGGCGGATAGGAGGATACTCTCTTAGGCGCCGGGATCCAAGAGTGGTAGAAGATTGGACGCATCATTCGACTTCGCGACGGGTGATAGCCTTTAAAACCTCCAGCCATTGTATAGTAGGTGGAGCTTTAGAATCCGGAGGACCCAGTCTAATTCCCGACAATTGCTCGGCTAAGCATTAATGCAGAACGTTGCGTTGCTATAGAACTTCCTCGGTAGGAATGAAATGGCAGATCCAACATGGGCTGATTACCCCCAATCGCGATGAGAGTAGCGTTGTGTAGGAGAGTCTTCAAGCGTATGAAGTGCATGTCTCAACAGCACAGCGCAGTCCTTGATTAGCGAACTGGCGAGGCAGAGGAAGCACTGGATCTGTTGGCGGCAACATTAGGTGGCTGCAGAGTACTGAGGACACCGAGAAAGGGGAGAACCATTACAGACTTACAATGCATCTTCACTACTTAACTTGCATCATGAGGAATTACGTCTGATCTATAGATCAGTGACAAACACGTGGGCCGCTTCGAAGTCTACGCGCTGCTCTTCTATGCAGTAATGATTGGATGGCTTTAAGGCCGTTGCCATATGTATGCGGAGATTTTTTGACACTCACACACTAACATTCCCCATTCAAAGGTGGTCGAAAAAAAATAACTCAAGTCGGTGGGACGTCTGAGCAGTAATCTGTACTTCGCGGCGCGCGCCCGCGCACCGATTGATAGCAATAGGATTAGAGGAATCGGACATGGAAACCGGACTTCTGACACTTGGTGACTTGCTAATATGGCTCCACTGGTAACCGCCGACTTTCGATCTCAGCACCGGCCGCAACGATCAATCACGTAACTCTGTCTTATACTTGTGCTGGCCTCCTAGCATATGGTTGTGCCACAGATTATCAACGGGGCAGAGAAACACATGGGGGACAAAGTATTCAACCGCGCCGATTTCCAGGCAGCCACGGCATTGGTGACATACGATCGTTGGTGATGAGCAAGTTCAATAGAGATATCTTGAACAAGATGATTGTTCGGGCACGTACACTACTGCCCCTGCTGTATCTTTTATTGTAAGCATTCTTAAATGGAGATGAAATAACCTCGAGAAGTGATGTTCTCTGGGGTCCTATAACGTATCAAAGCACATGGGATTTCTTAAGGTGCTGATCTACAGTAGAATGTGACGGACGTGTCTATACCTTGATTATGTACATGATTAATCCACTCGTCATAAAACATTATGTCCGGCAAATTTCGATCAAAGTATCAACAAACTGTCGACGGGTGTCCGGCAAGGTGCTTGAGGAGGAGAAGTAAACAGAGTTAAATATGGTTATAAGTTACATCAACCGAGCTCCTAACTTGAATCATTACCGGTTGGAGGAGAATGCTGCCCCAACGGGCCGGTATTGTAGGACAAACGGTACTCGTAAAACCGAAAATTGGGACTTACGTGGGGATGCACTCATAAGAGCATTTTAAGCGTGCGTGATGGCATAGTAGGGGGTGTGGTGTACTCTGCTGCAATCCCTCGGTGACCGTTGGGTGCCATCTCCTGCTCGGATCACATTAGTCGACACGGCATGCATATCCTGGGTTAGGACACCAGATGTAGTTCATTGCCAAGGTTTATCCGAACCCTTCCGATCAATCTACCCTGATTCTCAGGAACACCATGATGATTGAATCTCGATTACCCTCATAGTTTCACATCGAAATCCAAATTCAGACTGTTACACAATGTAAAAGGAGGTTAAAGATCTAACTAATTCAGGCTAGAGAAGAGATATCCGATAAGGCACATCGCTTCAATCACCAAGGATGGCGATGAAACTGCGACCGAGCCGGTGATGGGGTCATCGAATGCGCTATCACAGTGATGTGCACAGGGCGTAAGACCGTTGATCTTGATGCTGGATATACTACGGGCACATTATTACAGGCACCGTGTGGATTTATAATGTCGAAGTCATACACTGCGCATGTCATATTTCCGTAGCCCTTCTACCCTGTGAAATAGCATCTGGACCTAACCTAAATAATACCCGGCGGTATCAGGCCATGAACGGGCGCGTAATGTATATATACTTTGACAGAAGCTTTACGTGGCGACGGCCACACTCATGAGCCGATGGATTAGCTATAAAGATTTGCTCGGAGCATTTTTAAAATAGTGGGCAGCTAACAGCGCGGCCGGGGTTAGGGCCTATTCTGCGGCTCAGCGGTCAAGTAGCAAATATTTGTCGATATCACATTGGAGCCATTCTCACTCGGCGATCTATAGCCAACCGCTCAGATAGTGACTGCTGCCGCTTTTTATGAGGACCAACTGATTGGACTACCAGTTACGGCCCCTTCTACACGAACCCTGTGTTATACAAAACCTGAGCATAAACTAGTCAGGATGTATGTGACTCCCAACTTAAAGGCAAGTCGATAGTCTTACATGGACATTAAGTGGGACACTCAGGTACGATGCTGACCACGCCAGAATACGGTCAGAAACTCCATGCCACTTCACGCCGACAAGGAGGAAGTGAATCTGTGCCGGCAAAGAACACGTTATTAAACTGACGGTCAGTGCAATATGTCACACTCCCGAGGACTAGCCGTCCTGGGCTAATGTGCATTCAATGCTAAGTGACACTAACCCGGTCCAAATTCCCGGTTTCAGGCAGCTAGTAAATCTTGTTATGTCGTTGGGGATGTCCTGTTGATGTTTATCTTCCTGAAGTAACGGATTTAACATGCTGGAAGGTCTCCCATTGGGAGATCCTTCGTGGTTTCAGAGGGTGATTGGACACCAACCGTTCCGTAGAGGTCTAGTGCCTTCATAACACCGAATTGAGAAATCCAAGAATGAGCGCCTGCTCTACACTGGATCGGCCAACAATTCCCAACCAGCGGACAATGCTCTACATTTTCATATATGATTCCTCTCGTCCAACTTACAGGAGAGTTTCGGGCGGTTCGGTTAGCCAGTACGACGTGGGTTGGGCAGCCATTACAATAGGCCGTTTCACATGGGCCCGGTGCCTATCAGTTAATTCTTCTCACACTTTGCTTTTGGAGCTTTTGTACCGCAGCATCAGTCAGTAAAGGCCGACAGGTAGTGTGTAAACCAATCATTCGCTCCGCGTGGGTATCCTCAAACGTTGTGTCGTCCTAAGTATCCTTAGAAATTCTTAATCAAATCGCTCCACGTCGATCTTAGAATCAGGCGTTTAGTGGAAAAGCCATCTTGTGGATCCAGAACGCAATTCACTAGACTATACGTGTCTGAGATTAAATCTTTGCCTCGCTGTTTACTGCAAAGTGCCACGCTCTAAAGGGTCTCCCTCACCACGTGTACACGAGTCTCTTAGTCTTCGGGTTAACTAGGCCCGAAGCGGCGATCCATGTATGCGTGTGGGGGTCCGATTACCACCTTACGTGTCCGCGAATTCGCAAGGTGGCAAAGAGCAAGCACTGGTAGCTTCGTCCTGTTAATGCCTGTACCTATAACGAGTGAAGCTTACCTGGGTGGGAAAGACCGAGTGAGTAAGGCGGGGTCTGTTAGAACTTTCGGTATGGCCATCCGTTCAGCAATCTCCGATAGATGTATGCCTTCGAAGGTCGTCGTGGGCTAGCGCTAATTCTTTCGGTTAAGGTTGTAGAGTTCAGTTATGATCGCGTATAAGCGTAGACTCGCAGAAAACGTTCCACGCCATTGGCACGTTACATTTCTCCGGAAACGGAGGAATGCAACAATGACTAGAGCCCCACAATCGGTGGTCTGTATACGAATGACGTCCATCGCCCGCCGATATATGGCCATATCGAAATTAGCACCTACCCACGCATCCACTAAAGCCACAGAGGACATCACAGTCAGTTAGACGGGCGTCTGCGGTCCGTCCACCAAGACTCACCCGACGGGACATTGAAAAAATCAGTAGGTCTACGTGAATTCTGTATCATAGCGACATTCGCATGCATCCACGACCCCGAATGTCGCACCATGGGGATTCCGGACAGGTGTTGTATATGGCGGGATTTATCGGCCTAGTATGCTGTATGATGTCATGCCTGGAATAATCCGTATTTTGGCTCGGGACTCGATGGGCCCCCGCAGCACACGCGACGTTAGTTCGCCTACGGTCGAAAGCCTATACCTTGCAAAGGGTCGCGGCTGACTTGTCTAGCGGAGCTGCGTTGCAAGTTTCTAGACGTTAGCTTAAAGAGTATTCCTCGGGCTAAGCAAGAATTCAAACGATATTCAGACTCGTTTCAGGTCCGCTTAAGCGGCGTCTGAGACGACGGGGGTGGATCAGGGTTGATACCGGTGGGCTGCCAGCGTCTTGTGCGTTCTTGGTTGCATTTGATATCCAAGTGCGCTGTCCAAGTAGATCAGGGAAAATCGCACTACTCAATGGCTGGCGACCGCTATAGGTCAGGAAGGCCACCAGAACGCCGATACTCCCCCTCAGTTGGTCATCGTATCAGCCTCTTGGACTCGGATGGAGGCTGGCCAACAGGTGGCTCACCCTCCTACAAGAGGTAGACGAACCTTTCCGTCCATAGAAGCTAGAGATTAACCGGCTCGAATTCTCTGGTGTCCACGGAGGCCTCCGATCCCCCTCTCATTTTCCGCTGGGAGACAAAAACAGTCTGGAGTGCAGGTTGCGAAGAGTGCACGGTGCTTTGCAGTTCGATGGGGCCCGTGATCATGGGCTGGAACCCTTAGTCACCACCACAAGAGAAATCGATACAAGAGGCCCACGTTCTAGTTGACGATGGTTCAGTCGGTAAATCTTTAAAAACATGGGCCATTCCAGGATTGCTTAAACAATCTTCTGCGCATTTTGCTTTATATTCTGGCTCTGGAGAATTAAGACACTTTCAATCTCGCGTAGCACTATCGCGTGAGGTCAGTGATCGTAAGTACGACCTAGGGGCTGTCGCCTCTAAGTACGGGATTGTATGTTTCCTCGAGCTGAAGAGTTCTTTATCGTGCACAATTGAGCTCAACTCGCCGTCGCAACTGAATGGCGTGCACCATTTTGATTGGTACATATCCCGACTTTTTATTTTTCTGATCAGTGGTCCATGAGGGGTTTAAAGGCGTCAACATCGGCGCAGACACCAAGTCAAATATTGGGGTCTACGTGTCGCCCTACGGAGAAAGTATAACACGCACCGTGTCTCCCGCCAACCGCATATCCCTAAGGGTCACTGTTCTTGGGCGGCTTTCTTATGTCCAATAATCTTCATTTACGGCTCATCACTAAGACCTACGGTGAGCAAGCGTCCTGTGCCCCTTTCCGGATTGAAGGAATGTCAAAACAGCGATGGACAGTCGCGGCTTATGAAAGTAACCATGATGGGCGTATTAACAGTAAGAGTGATCGTGTGAGCTGTAAGAAACTTCAAAAACACTAAAAGGTTTATTTACGGGTTCAGGATGAATCGTTTCGTGATTGTAATTTCTATTTAATATCAGCGATTATGATGCCAACTGGATCATGGGGGACACACAGGACTTTCATCCAATTCCGTGTGAGGAATGATCTATCCCAGCTCAGTACGTGACTTGACGTTGAGTCCCCCTAGATATCCAATGTTATCCCGGTTTTGTGAGGCCCCCATTATCACGACTATGAATTTAAGTCTGACAAACATCAACCACCGAATTTTAGAGGAACTGTAAACTTGTTGCGAGGAATGGACTCAAAAGGACGATGTGGATCTATACCAATGTCGGACCTTAGGATCGTAACCCGGTAAAGTACAGTCTACATCTGGTACCTCGTTACTAGGAGCGACCTGCTAGCTAGTCACTTTCGCGTTACATGTCCAACTGACCAATGATCAGTCTGTCATATTCTCTAGCAGTCACTGCTAATGGGACGGAGAAATAAAGGGGACAGCAGAAAGTGGGCACGTTACTCAGTGAAAGAAAGTTCGCGAAGAATCTGAAGAATAGTGGGCGCATCAGAAATGTGCACACTAATGGACAAACTCTCCCCATATTATAATTAAGATCGACAGATTACTGATTGCGAGGAGGGCTACGAACTCCATGCGGGCCACTCCGACAGCGAAGACGAGAGTTTGCCGTTGCCTGGCTGTAGGCTTGTCTCCTACACAGGCCCGAGTCACGTCCCGCGGGGCTACCCGATCCCACATATCACAACCTAAGGGACTTCATCAAAGGCAGTCGTTGAGGGAGACGCTAACGTCTTTGGCAGCGCATTTATCCAATCCAACCCGCAAGCCGCCCCCGCCCCGTAGCCTAAAAAGTGAAGGTGGATACGTCCACGCAACCGCCTCGACCGTAGGGCGAAGGGTATGTTCGTAATCCACATGCCGACTCTTTGTCAAGAGAATTTTCGTACAATCGTGCCCCACGACGGACTCGTTCTGGCGGTCCCCTCATGTTTTCCACAATACATAATGGGTAAGTAAAGCGAAAACCGTTACCACATCTCGCTTAGGGTGCATTGTTGGGGTTTTGTTAGACACCGGCAACTGGCTACACCAGCATTTCGGAAGTCCATGGTAATGGAGCGTTACCTTTTTTTGAATTCTCACAGCGCGTCGGTTGCAGAACCGTTAGCTTGCCCTAGATTAAATAGACGCGGTATGCCCCTCAGAACCGTAACTACCTTATCTCTTGGCCGCGGGGTTTGGCTCAGGACGGTCCTTTGCAGCCAGCACGACGCGGCGGTTGTAAAGATGGTATCGTTAAACAATTCGTGGTATATCATAGCACGTCCACTTCCCCCATCGGTGTACTAGCACCTCCACCTTTGGACTTCTGTGGACAATTCTGTGCTTTAGGCTTGAGTGGGTAGAGTTACGCTTTCCCATAAGTTCTAACTCAGGCCGGTATAGCGGCTTAATATTATGTGAGGCTGAACTACGGTGATAGGAGTCGGCTTCTAGGCACACTTGTTCGTGGCACCACCCCAACAGTTGCTTCTGCCGGGTATCAATCAATGTAGGGCTAGGCGCTGAGGTGATGATGGGGGCATCATGCATCCAACACTGGGGCGCCAAATGGTCCCCTTACTGAGATCTATATCGTCCCACGCGAGCGCGCTTAGTTGGGGAAGTAACATTCTAATGTCTTTGGAACTAACAAATCATAAGATTACACCGGGTTATTAGTGCCATGACGAAACCACAACGACCCTCTTTATGGCCAAATAAGTTTCGCGCACCGAGGTTGATGGGGAAGGACCACTAATGTTTCGAGGCTGGCCCATCTTAGCCCAGGATCAGAGTTGAGGTTACTCTTCCGGTTTGGCTTACCCATGACGTGGTGATCCGATGGCCTGATGTCCATCTGCAATAGTCATAACAAGGCGCCGACTACTAAAATTAAAACACCAGCTGGAGAATCACCTCTTCAGTATAAACAAGAAAAGACGGGAGCAGATCTGCCTCCTGGAGTTACAGGGGCGTAAGCGTAATGAGCATGCATAAGATCGTGGCACAAAAATGTTTTATGGGACGTGGGAGAGGGCAGCCAATTTTTTACCGAAGTGATCGCATTGGTTTATCGGTAAAAGCTCAATGGGTAAAATGGAAAGATTTACTGCTTCAACAGATAGGTCCGGCCTGAGCTATTGCGAAGAGCGAACACTCGGTGAACGGCTAGTTCCAGTTTCTTGTCGAGGGCATGGCGCCCCTTCAGCCAATGTAGTAACCGCGCCCATAGGTGCAGTGCTGCAACTCATAGCCACTGGGGTAGAATGAAATCACATCAATCCTGTGTCTCCCAAGAATCGGTTTGGAAAAGCTGTAACGCAGCCTCATGAGTCTCGGAGGGTCGGCCTAGGAGTGACCGTCGTAGTGCGTTCAGATCTGACACTCAGACTTCGACGGACACTAGACGGGTAGCGTAGTCGATCTTGACACAGCAATCGGCTGCGAATTGAAATCCAAAAAGCAGTCATGAGACACGGCAGCGGCCGCACTCCGGGCCTATATAGCCAAATATGTGCGATCAACGGGTGCGATTATGAGGTAGACCGTCCATGACACCGGCACTGAATTAAACGTCTGTTTGTTCTCGGGGGGAGGCATCTTATCCCATTCAAGTAAAGCCGAGATAGGGACAGTATTGATGCATGACATTCTTAAGGTCGCACACATCACTAAAGCAGTTTCGAAGGTGGACGCTGCTAGGTTTCATTACTTCCGATCGATCCCAATCGTGGTTACAGGATTTCAATTCGACCGCCCACAGCAATGATGATATTCCCTCGGTTCAGCGGCTGCTCTGGTCCGGACAATAGTTTATAAGTCCTGCAAGGTGACTTATTAATAGAGCTTTTGAATATAGCTGAGGTACTTTCCAACAGAAGTGGCGAAGAGAAGATTCATGGTCCATAGACTAGGGCGCGTTAACCAGTTCGGGCCGAGGGCTACGAGGAAGCGATGCGCAAGGACCGCTGAGCCGGAAGTTATTGGGAGTAAACTACGGGACGGGGAGGCTTGTGAGATGCACCCAATCCCATGTGCCCGAGATGACTTTCGTACCTGGACGTGAGTAATTGCTGGGTGATAGCCTAGCTGACCAACGTACTCTTTGCTCGTAATGTCGGCGATTGGGCAGAGAAATAATGTGACCGTACGCCAAAAAGCCACCTGAACTAGGGAGGTGTGCATGACTTAAGAAGGACTGACACCCCGAGACGCCAGTTGTACTACGGTATCACCAGACCGGGAGCAACCAAAGCCGATTCGCTCGTGCCCGCGCCAACGGCCTTGTGGTCTAGTACCCGTTGTCTACGACTCGTCGGATTGTCAATAGCTAGTGAATCCGAGACAGAGCTTAGCTTCGACTACTCTCGCGGAAGGCCCACAAAGAAACCCGTTGACTGCGGTACTAAGTCCCAATAAATATCAGCATCTAGCGACAACTTGCGTATGAGCAGAGGTGAATTGAGTTGTTAGTTGAAAAAGTCATCAAAGTGCTGGCCGAACGTAAATCCGGGCGTGAAATTCCTGCCTTTATTTCTACAAAATCCCAGTGATAGCTGGTAAACGGCTATGTTCTGGGACAATCGCGCGCATTAGTCTAACTGGACGACGTTGTCGAGACGGAGTTAGGCACTTAATGATCAACTTCAATATTGAATAGCCCCAGCGGTGAACGGATGTATAACCGAAGCGGAACTAAGTGTTCCCACGGGCCTTGCACGGATTGGGATCGAAAGTCCAGGCCCAGACGAACACGTACAAAATTTGTTCACCGAACGTCTTCTTGTCTAAAATAAGCTTGCCATGTGGCCGTGAAACCGTTTCTTAATCTCTTTTTTCTCATCTTGCACGGACTGTCGATTCGCAGGAGTGTAGATAACAATCGAAGATGTGACCTGATAGAGGGAATTATATAGACAGTATCCTGGTACCATACTGATTAGGCTAGGTACGGTGCTAGCGACGGGTGTTAGTTCCACAAACAGTCGTTAGCGCGTAGTTCTGGTGTGGGTATTGATACGGCTTGTCGCTACTCCTTTTATGAATCGCACTCTCGCTAGCACATCCTAAGGCGGGTGTAAAAAATGACCAGCCGTATGCGGCGATTCAAATCCAAGATCTTAGTCGCCATGAGACTGTTCCCGATGTACCTATGCTTCTTAGTCACTTGATCTACAAACGCAGACATATGGAGGGTGGTGTGAGGACCGAGCTTTCGACTTAGCTGGAGAAGCGGCAAGGCGTACTGCATGAAATAGTCTAGGTATTATCCGAAACGATTTGGTTTCCTATAGTTGGGTGCCCCTAGACATGGAAATGGTTTGGGATAAAGTATTTCGGTGGTCCCGACAAGCGTTTATAGCTACGTGAGCTCCTGGGCTCGTTTACGTCTGTAGGTGAATCCGTGACTTAGGATCCCTTTCTAGGCAGTGATGATCTGGAGGCCCGAGCTTGAGGTCATACCTTCTGGTCCCTCCTGTGGCCGCTTGAATGCTAGTGACGACTGGCTGTGATGCCGCGGTACCGGTATCCGTGCTCTCCTCCCTGCGAGCCAAATATGGCTATGAGCTGGGAGTTCCACTTACTGAACTCGCGAAGAGCTCCGAAGCAGATCTAACGAGCGTGCATAATAGGATCAGCATGCACAATATTTTAGCTATCTTCATATGCGGTGAAAGAGCGTTTAGGTGAGCGTGTTATCTTACCCGAATAGCGGCGTTCTATTGAGCGGAGTGACATAGTAACACAGCTGATGAAGGAGGGGCCGATTATCAATTCCAACGTGTTGGGTTAAGCGGTGCCGTCACCTACGATATACCATTAGCCACTCCTAGTCCGTGCTCTCCCTCTCGCTAATTCAGAGCCCCGACTGATGGACTATTGTTTCATATCATTACATAACGCGGCTTCCCGGTTTATAGGGCTTTATGTTATCACCGTTACGATCGTTATACGAACGCCACATTCATTGGCGGGGCTAATAACCGGTGCGACCTGGGCATCTATCGCCCCGCGCTGTAAGGAGGTATCTCCGCCGTAGGCGTATAGGGCTCTTCCGAGAAAAATTCATAACGCGGTACCATGAACCTATGTAAGATATAGCCTCCAAACTCTTGAAACTCAGTTTTTGTGACTCTTGAATTATGGTACTTCGGACTTCATATGATCGCATTGGTGGAAGAGGAAAGCGCACCATGCGGATTTAACAGGATGCAGCCACTTTAGTCCGGGTCGACGACGGCATGAACAGGTTCTTCTGGCTTGGCCAGTTTAGTTACACTACACCCGAGTTTTTATTATATTGAATTAGTGAGTCTTGTCTTTTTAGGGGGATAAGCACCGTTCAACCTTATTAGGGATATCCTGACAAGGAAACAGGGCGATGAAGGTTGAAGTAGAATAATACCTCAATTCATACCTGTCTTGATTAGGCGTTTTCGGAGACCGTCGTTGGCATCTAAGGAATTTGAATTCCAACCTCAGGTGACTGAACTTGGAGCGCTAGTTCCTACATACTCTGCCGTATTATTGGGATACTAGGCTCCATTCAAAGTGTTACGGAACTCTCCGCGGGCTTAAGGCTTCCTCAGAGGCTTACACACCTCGTCACGGCTTCGAACTGAACGCGCCCCACGTCTTGTCGGGAATATATGTTTGTCTTCATACCTACTCTCAAGAGAGATTCCGTGAGGGCCCTGAAATGTTGACTAGACCGCTTCGCGGAGAAGCTGCTGTTCCGCCCATTTAAACGTTTGTCGTCCTAGAAAGAAGCTAGATATTGAATCAATGTGGCCCTCGCCCTAAGCTATGTTTGGCACTCAGACCGCCTAAAGGGTGTGGCCCCTAAACAAGCCCGCCCCGCAGGTCCTCTTCTATGGGCGTACCTATCGGAAGATAGAGTCTCGGGACGACACACAGCGGTTGCGATTCTCTGAGCTCCCGCTCCTCTAGCATGTGCGATGCGCTCGAGCCAGTGACCACGTTCTGCCTCGAGAACGTGCCCAGTTATTTTCAACTCTACAAAGCCTCTCGGGACGTGTAAAGGGTAAGGGGGTAAAAAGTGCGGCGCGCCGTCGGCTTGCCTACGAAGCCATTCGCGGACTTCGGAAATCACCGTGGAAATATCACAATCATCAGTACCCTACCTCCCTGGGGATGTAAGCAGTACATTAGGATTGCATTCGGCGACTAGTCTAATGGATAGTAGAAATGTCGGGCTTGAAAGTTCCGTGAGGTTAGATAATTGTGGGCTTAACCGGAGCTTGGCACATTTACCCCTTCCTTAAAGGCGAAGTATTGCTGTGGACATGGTCTAAAGGTTCTATGCGACTTAAGCGCCCGTTGAACGGTTAGTGTTTGCAACAGCCGCTAAACAAGGCTCACGGGGGTCACCCCTTTAGCGAGACCCATCGCAAGTTGCGTAAGGATTATGGGTCCTTATAACCCCAAACAGTTATGTCCATCATGATTAAAGTGAACCCCTCCAAGTCCAATTGCCTGCTGATAATGTCCCGAATTAGTCACGTTAATGAACGGTCTCTCCATGTTGAATGCCGTGCTTTAAATACTTCCCAAAATCGGCTCCTCGATAGACGAGAGTTGGCCCCAGTGCGGCACTCAATAATTCAGACACATCCACAGTTACGGACTAGACTTGATCGCGGATCGTGAACCTGTAAGAGCGGGTTGTCCAACACTGTATCTACGTCTAACTGTGAAAGTCTCGTCGGGCCTCGAACAGGTCTATCTCGTGGTGACCATTAGGTGCGCGAAGAACATTGTTAGCATGGTTTTTGACGTGGTCGGCCTGAACCTAAGGCGGATCGCACCGGCATGATCAGGTTAAATATTTGGTTCAACCTCCGTCCAATGCCAGACGGCGCTTCATATCTTAGTTCCTCTATTGTATTTCCCATACTACCTGGTTTGCCGTATGCACGTATTAGCCGTTTAAAAGATCTACCAAGTGAACGCAACTACCTGCAATCTCTTGATGTGTTGTACCGCCCGCTCGGGGCTGTTATTCGGGGTCTTACCCACATCGGGCCTCCACTGTCAAGTTTGCGAGCTAACTCTTTAGCTGTGCATAATGCTTCTCACAATCCACGGTTTGCATAACCTCTATAGCGAATTCGTTGTCGTCCTGGGCACTACATGTCGATGAGCCTGAAAGAATATTGTTGGCGATAGGCCCTTGCGAATCAAGCATATTGACACCACCCTGGGGTACGGGTGAGATAACCACAAGTCGCCTTCAGAGCTTCGCGTTGTCTCGTGATCAACAAGAGATCTATATATCCCGACTGGTGGATACGTACCCGTATATCGAACGCGGTGTAAACTCCAGAGCAGACTGCTTCACCTTATGTCCGAACTTGGGCGGCTGTTTTTACAATTCCGATGGACTCATAGGAGCAACGAATTCTTCCGGCATGAGCTGAACAGGTCTGCTTAATTGACACTTCACAAACTAAGACATTCTCTAACAAAAGATGCATGCCTTCTCAACGACACGACGAGATTCGTCAAATGACTGTAAATAGTGTTTGTGACTGTTGAATTCTAGTCTCGTTTATATTAACGAATATACGGGGCTGGACGGTAGTTCCATGCCCAAGAAGCTGAATTGTTTTGAACTTAGAATGGTGGTGTAGAAATGAGTCGGATCTACTTCGTAACTCTACCGAGCGGCTCTCTCCTGATATGTATTGGCGTCAGCTTGATGAATACTGCTTTGCGCTGCCCCCAACACGGTACAGCGTGACGGAGAGAGAAGATGAGTTCTGGTATTGCGAGGCTACACCCCGAGTGCTTCAGTAGGTTTTTCAAGTTGTGGCAATGCAAGGGAAGGTCCCACTTGAAGACCAAACTGTGAAGAGAATCGCCAAGGTCGAGGCAATCAAGGTTCTTATTTCACCCGCGAGGGAACCCAGTCTTGGCCTAGAATGAATAGAGCGCTAAATAAGACTATTTGCACAGATGACTTATAGCGTGGTTCTCACTAGTTCCGGCTCGTTGGTATAGCGCCAGGCCATCTACACTGGGTCAAACATTGTAAGTACGGTTCTGCGAAGCGCGATCATCACGGTAAGTTGGGCCGTACGTTGGGATATTAGTGTGGAGGAAGTAGCCTTCTAGCACGAATAAGAGAGCATAGGTATAAATGCTTCTAGGTGTACGTAGCATATAGTGCATCCCCCCGGCTCTAGTTGAAAATATTTCAGTGAGGATAATGTTGAATTTAATCCATCAGCGGGGAACAAGGACGGCGTCATAGTTGGAAGCGAAACCCAACAACAGACATCTAGGTCGCCCTTCTGTCGATAAGGTAAAGAGGTTTTGGCATTCTTCCATAATTAGAGGGGGGATACTTGCCATTACAGCTGGGATCCAAATAGTGAGAGCTTGTTAAATCGAATGTGCAGCCATGACTTGGATCAGAGGAGGATCAGTGATCGTGGTTCCCTCAGGCGGATCAATGGTGTATGGATTCAACCTGCCTTCCGTTGCGATTTAGCGTTAATCTAAAGGGTCCTGCATTCCAGAAGTTATGCGGTATAGTTGGGCTTATCGCCCTGTAGCGTTCTTTCCCTCTATACCCCCGAACCTCTCGAAACCGTTGGGCATCGCCTTTGGAGTAACGACTGATTAGCAATTAGATCTCAGGTACTCGCCAACTATCGTGCAGCGGCACTACGAAACGATGGCAGGGGGTGCTCTTTTCAGCCGATGATAGACTGTCTAGAGCAGTTAGTAACACATTTGAGAAGCAACGATACCAAATCCCAGATTCTGAGCTCGATGGATGACCACAAGGTGTTTAGGTAGTGCCTTTGGCAACTGTGCGCGCAACAGTTTGTATCAGCCATAGCAAGTATCGCCTACAGATAAAACAGCTGATCTTATTCTCAGGAGTAGCATGGTCCCAAAAACCCCCATCGGGTTCACATGCCATTTCTCTGCAGCGACAAGGAGCCGGGGGGCCAAGTATCATACGCTATGGTTATCTGCAAGCTCGCGTATGAAGCCTCCAATTATATACACCGTAGTCAGATAGACTCATAACATCCACCCATGATTCACATTACCGCTGGTGCCAGTCAGTCAGCGGTGAGAATGCCTCGCGCGTCCTACACCTGGTGCAATATGACGACCTGAAACCTACAGGGCAAACTTTGTGGGTGAGATCTCATTCGCAATTTAAGATCTTTGGATACGCCTTCAGGCATTTAGTCTAATTCCCGCACCCTAGCCCATTTCGCGTACCAACCCCTCCAGGACGGCGGAACTAATGTCAAACTAGTCGGCGGGGAGTCCGAAGGACCGAATCCTAAGAAGAGGCGTACCTTCGGAATATCTTGACTCTTTAGCACTCTCCTAAAGTCGGAGCCCTGTAATCATTGAGGGCTCCACCCGTATCCGAAGCCCGGAGAGGCAGCACTTCCCGCGGATCGACCAGCCTTCCTTCCAGCCAAGCGATCGCCTCGAGTGGCTCATCGGAAGACAGTACAGATTAACAATCGAATGATTTCATAAATCAGCTTTCTGTATCCTAACATTATACGGGAATTCCATCTCCCGTTCCGAACTATGATTGGGGGCGCGAATTGAGATCCGGTTCTCCGCCACGAATAGGACATGTCCGTCATAAGTGCAAGGTTATAGTTTGAGCTGCACCTCCCAGTTGGATCGGGACGTCGACCCCGCAAGGCTATAAAATTGCCACCACAGTGTTGTCGTCTCGGGACTAGACGACGTACAGAATGAGCGACGAGCTAATTCTTTACGTCAAAGCAGAGTGGAACGTGTCCCATAATTTTGTGGAATGATTATGTTGCCTTACTAGTTTGAACAGGGTTATTTCGTTACCGCGCTGCGGTCACATATTCGGACAATTAAGCCCTGCACCCTACTCAGGTTCGGCCTCACGCGGTTGTCGCTCTTGCAAATCTTCTCCAGCTACGGACTTTAAGCCCGATTCCCGCAAGCCGTTAGCAGAGCCTCAGGCCTACGTGGATTTCGGGGGGATCCATCTGGATGTGCCAAGGGGGGGGCCATGGCACATCGAGGTCATCGGATGGCTATGGTTAGCAAATCGCGGATTGATTAGTATATCTGAGAGTTACTACAGTGAATGTGTTGACCCTGAAGCTGTCCCGTATATATCTCTCTCCACCGAGACCCGGACACTCGCTATGAATACATGGCTTTTACGCCGACCGGGAACAACAACCCGCTCTAGTTAACAAATCCCAGCGTGGATTCAAGCACGCCATCCGTGTCCTAGACTTATTCACTGACCACCTGAATAACTGATTTTTACCGCCAGTTACCAAATGGTCTTGAAAATTCCACGGTCTAAATCGCCCTGTATGGACAGAATGTAATCAACTGACGAATCGGATAGCCGGATCATCCCGACCGATTTGTCAAGACGGCATACCACTTCAATGGAGGAGGGAACCGAAGTCGTGAACAGTCGCGTGTTGTTTAGGCATTTGGCTATAGAGGATGACGATACAGTAACCCTAGCAGCCGGGTAAAACATTGTTAATAATCGGACTGCCTGGCTCGTGTCCAGGGGACAACACCCTGTAACTTGTAAATGTTGGTGTTCAGATAATGATTGCGGTTACCAGTTTTACATTCGAATTTACCTGCTTGGTAAATGCACTCACGAAGCCGAGGTCTCCGTATATTTGGCTCGGTTATTCGTGGCGACTAACGTTAGATTTGAACCTAGGCCTGGGCACGGAACGGGCACAGAGGGATGGCCACTAAAGTTTTCATGTCTGTATCTCCTACACACTTAGCTCCGAGGTTAATGATGGCTTATACGTGAAGACATGCTTCGCAAAGCCCAGCGCAAGCTAAGTCGTAGGCGAGGACCTTAGTGCTCGTCCCACGCAGATGAAACATGAACCAAAAAGGCCGAACTAAAACATGTTTTTAAGTGGATAAGTACTACACGTATTCTACAATCGAGTTATAAAATCTCATATAAATGTTCACAACCTTCCTCGAAGAAGAGCACGGCTCATGCCAATACGATGATTCCCCCATTTAGAGTGGGTAAAGCTGAGTCTAACTTTTGGCAACCACCTTCGTCTACTTCTAAATGGAGACTGGAGCACTGTCATCACGCGGAACAGGAACTCGGTCTGGAGCTGTCGAATAGTGTTATACTATCAGACCTAATCGCCGGTGGTGATTCTCGGCCAAAAGTACCGCTATCGAGCGCTTTCTCTGACCCGTCCGAGGCCGCGTGTGGGGGCTTGTATAGAAGACGCACATGCGTCCTGGAACACTTGGGCCAATCGCGGGCATCCAATCCATGTCAAGCGAACATGTGTGTCCCACGTGGGCACCAATTTCCCTAAAACCTATCGGATTAACGTTAGTTGTCGTATGGCTGTGTATTCATGCAAATCCACTTTTCTCCGCCGAAGGCAACGACTCGATCGGCCGGTTCTACTTCCGCAAAACGCACAGAGTCCAGGCGAGGCGCGGACGGTGGAGAAGTGCACTGTCACTACGTAGGTGGACCATATGGGGCCATCAACTTACCAAATCACACCAGTGGTTTAATTGGAATCCCGTTAGACATATTAGAGCGTCACGAATTAATCATAGGGCACGCTCATAAACACACCGTTTATACTCGGCTTATGTGCAACCACAAAGGACATGACCTCTTAGCAACAGTTGGGGACCGTTGTAGAGGGCTGTGTTGCCGAAAGTGAGAGGCTTAGGGAAGAAAGCGGCATGACAGCACCGTGCCGTTACGCTCAATGAGATGAACCAAGTCATCTAGATCTTACGATTAAAAGACGCTGGTGCTATCTTGTCGTTCGGGTAGGAGCTCAGTCAACAGCCAAAAGAATAAACGACACGCGCGACTCATTTAAAGCGTTCCCGAGCCACGAAACACTAAGGGGTAACGCCCTCGTCAGTGGGATTTGATTCTGACTATCACATTGCGCTCCTCGGAAGCACTTTACTAGTGTTCCGGTACTAAGAATTGCGGTCGCGTTGGTGTGCACATCACCGCGACTGGGCACGAAACTTTCGGCTAAAAAGATTTTAGGAGAGTATCTGAAGATGATGCCACTCCGAACCTATGCGCTAGTAGTTATGTTCAACCCGTGAAATGTTAAGCAGTAGCCGGCGTGCATTCTGAACAGATTACTCGAACAGTTATACCAATATTTGATACCACGACCTGCTGTAATTATCCCCTTAAGTGACTTATATATTTTGACGAAATCTCGTCGAATAGTCGACCACTCCGAGATCATGACAACAAGGCGCAGTGAGTTCAATACACGCAAAGTAGAAGAACATACTCCTATTCCGCGGTGATTTCAAAAATAAAAATTAGTCAAAGGTACGTTTTGGTACCGGTAGTCCGTGTCGGTTGGACGCCGGACAATTCTTTCAAGGCGGGTCAATAACTTAATAGGAAGAGCGAGCCCCTCTTTACGTGGTACAGGATCAGCGCATCACTCATTAGTCTAATATTAAACCCGGGATGGCCCGTGCCAGGGTTGGCAGCGTGCGGAGCCCCCCATTGCGCGGTTTTTTCACTAAGAACAGTCTTAGAAGCAATGCGCAAGGCGATTCCAGGGTGGATAAAACTAGTGGAGGTATGACATGGTCGAGTGGGGGCCGCTTGTTAGATGGGAGGCGTAATTCGACAGGGCCCCAAGGCCCCGTAGAGGCAGGATTTCAACTGCTCCGTATATCTCTACTGTGTCTCTTAGTCTCTATGTCAAACCTGCCTGTCCATTTGTGCGGCTGATCACTCCCTCGAGATGCGCTTTTAACCAAACGGTCGTTCCGAAAGTGTGCGACGCATTGATTAATCGTACCGGTCGTTGATCGACGCCACGAGGAATTTGTTGGTCATGCGCCCGCATGGAACAGTAGCAGCGCGTTTAAGTTCGCAGCAAGTCCTCCGAGTGGTAGCCATAAACGATGCGTGCTAAGCCTTCCTGAACGAGCTGGAGGGAACTAGATATCATGTTGACGACGGTTAGCACGGAAACTGCCGTCGGCTCCTATCGACAGTCAGAGTGGCGAGGCCGGGGATCTAGTTGCTAATTAATAATCCTGGCAGTTATGTATCTTGATACCCCCGGCGCAATATTAATTTATACTTTAAGCACGAGGCTTTAGGACGATTTCTTCCTGCGGGGAAAGTAACTCCCCCGTTAGGCCACGCATGCATAATTATAAAGTTGACTGGTATCGCCCGTATTACTTTTAAAGAAGGCATCGATGAGAGAACAACAGACCCTCTTGCCCGTTTGCGTGTTATGGTAGTAATATTCTGGATACGCCCAGCATAACAAGCTAACAGGTACTGCCCGTTGATCAGATCGCTCATAGCCCGGGACTTACGTACATGTGCCTTGGAGTGGCTATCAGGAGCTACTCCGGGAAATCAGTTCTAGGGATCGATTGCGGTTCCGGGGTGTCCTCTATGGTGCGATGAGTTGCCAATGCCTACTGAATACGTCATGTTTAACACGCGCGGAGTAGCACGCAGTCAACGCGCGCGCGGTGCTATTCATCTTGAACGGTGTTGGCAACGTACCCCTTGCCTCATGTACTAGCTGTGTAGGATGGTGCACAAGGTCAAACTGGTTCGGACGACCTTAGCTATAGGACGACCGGATCTACGGCATTTATCTTCGGACCTGCACTGATTGGATAGTCTTCACATACCACTTCATGAATGTGCTATGTGGACTCTGAGGAGTAATTAGGATTACAGTAGTTCTCACCGCACAATACGTCGAGCGTTGTCAGGTCTCACTAACCTAGTGGCTATCCAAGAGAGTGCATGCTTCAGTGGAGTATGTCATTCTGGTGTCTCTCTAGTGCTTGTTTCCTATTAATGCTCACAGAGCTCAGGGCAGAAAAGAGAACTAAGCCATCCAGTCTGGAAAGGACCTGGTCTCAGACACAGAGGTCTCGGGCCTGCATCATAAGCATATTGATGGGCAAGTCCTCAGTCTCTAAAGGCAGGGCTAGCGGGGAGAGGTCAACCTTAACGTCCACCGCGCGAGAAGACGAATCCTACCGTTGACGGTTTACCAATGGTGAAGCTGTTGGGACGGTTAGGGCAGTAGGGGATCGATCGGGTTACGTACCTAAAGGAGGGCCAGAGTAAAGCGCGTGCATCAACCAAGGACTTCTCGACCGGGTGCAGTCGTGATAACTGTGCTGGCTAGCCGCCGAGGCGGGAAAAAAACATCTCTGTTGCGCAAACTAATGCCCACTTCCATATGGTACTTATTCACTCAAATCCGGTTGGATATTCCACAATTTTCAGCTATTGGCAACAGGGTAGAAAGGAGTAATTTTCAGGTATGGTGGATACGAACATAGGTCGAAGTAAGAAGGAAAGAAAAGTCCCTGGAGCCGTGCCAAAGTGTATCAAACCCTGGAGTGCTCCGCGTCAGGACGTCTCCGTGCCCTTTGCGCGTGGGGGACGAACGTCCGTGAATGATACTGCTCCCTAGAGGCTGAAATACACTGTTGTTTATGCAGGCTTTATTTAATCGGCGAACTTGCCTCTTAACCTGTCGTATGCTGAGTAGGTGACATTGCATATCCCTTCGGGGATTTATAGGTCACCCAGGGTTGCTGAGAGCCTACAGATACCGATCAAGGAGAATGAGTATCACGGTCACATCACTACTGAACCAACTCGCTGGCTAAAAGATCCGCAACGCGGTGGTTTATTAAACGCATGACAATTAGTGCCGCTCAGATTGAATAATCAGGCTTAGCCGTGCGACTTTCAAATCCAAAAAACGCTATCTCTATTGGGTATGTAGACTGTATTCACACGGATTTATATCGTGGGAGAACCGAGTCTGTATAACGAGTACATGGGTTAGATAGATGCAGTTTTGGCTAGTATGGTTAGAGTTTTTTTAAGATAAACTCTTGCCAATTTGTCTCGCGCCTGCATGAAGGATGAACCTAACGGTTGTGCTAAGACTTAAATTCGCGCCAGTTTGGTTATAAGAAGCCCAGATAGCACGGTGATTCTATGGTTAGCTGTTTACCGTAGTCGTAGTGGCCCAATGCGTCAACGTCTCCAAAAACACCGTCGGTACGATCGGCGGGGGGGGGGACCCAGGCTATGTTTGATAAGAAATTGTCTCAAACGTGACCGTTCTAGGTTCATAAATGTTGAGGGTTATGGTTACGGGTCGGTAACGCTGATGGCTTCTAGGCAATAATCGTACCTTTCCCAGAGAGTAGCTGAGAGACGAGCACATTCAGTAAATGCGCCGGTAGCTATGTTCACGGGCGGACCAGCCGACTTGACATACAGTATGCATGAATTTAATGACCACAAGTTGTTCTTTTTTGTGATCCTGAACGAGAACGGGTGTAGGGAGAATGCGATAGGGAGTGCCTCCGCGAGTCGTAGGTACCGCTCATCTGTACCTTAAAGACCCTTGCAAGCTGAGGGGATGACGATACAATGAGAATTGGGACCCTAAAGTTTTTACCATTTGCTGAACAAGGGATCACTCATCGGTGATAAAGCAGTCCGCGCACAGAGGTACCTGGCAACCTCTTAGTTTATAGCGCATAGGAGACTTACCGAGCGATGCCACCCGGCCCGCAGGAGTGTGGGCGCCTCACTCTTACTTTGTGCACGCTCATTGCCGTCATTGGTGATTATTATCAATTTGGTTCATAGACAAATCAAGGTGCCAACCATGTTATCCAGGTGCGAGGCCTGGGCATTCTCAAACTCTCAGTCGCATTGGAACGACTTGCCTCGACCCTTAGCCCCCTGGCAGGAGCTCGGTCCCACGTAATACACATTCAGCGAATACGGTGTATTTCATTAGGTTGTATTATTACGGACTTTTCGACTTCCCGTGTCAGCTATCACTTGTTTGGGACCTGCTCCTTGACGGAAGGATCATAACCCGCGCCAAGAATTGCTGTGCCACTGAACTGACTAAAGAACACACTTGATCCGAGAATTCAACTAGTTGTACAGAGTTCCCGATTGAGTTTGTGACAGCAACTCAAGTGACTTTGTAAGATGGGTAGGGAGATGACTAATTCAGTACATACTAGTTTAACTTCGAGAGTGTATGGAAACGTTCCTGGTACAAGGAACGAAACCCACAAGAACCGACTTCATGTACCTGCTCAAGTCTCCTATCGTCGGTATCATCTGGTTGCTGTTGATCACAAACGATAAATCTAGAACCACCTGCTTAGCATCTAGGCCTTAATAGTGTCCAGCTAGTCACGGACTATATCACTTTCCGGGCCTAGCCAACGAGGTGGGTGTCCCCCCTAAGTGAAATCTTCACGTCGGAACTACGTGGTCTCGCCTACGCCATGCGCCTACGGTCGTGGACTGATAAGGCTGCAATCCCACCTAAGCTTGAAATTCGCCGTCGTGACAACTGCTTAGAAGTGCAGCGGTCGCCTTTGACTCCAGGACCCCAAGAGTTACACCAACAATCCAACCTAGAGGGAAAACCAGGGTGGTTCGTAAGTGCACTCGCGTTATCTCTGGGCGGAGGGAAGTGATATACGTTGGATCTCATAACCAGCTATCGACTCTAAGTAAAGGGTCAGCCAACGGTCCGATGGCATTAGTCTGAGAGCCAGCGTCTCACCTGCGGAATTGTACTCATCAATTTCCAATAGTCCAATATATAGCAGGTGATCGTACTAAAGGAGCCACAAATCTCTAGGCGGACTTTACGGGAAAAGGTACGTTAAGATGAGACCAACAATATCGGCAGATTGTGTGTACACAAGAGGAAGGATACATCTACGTCACCATAATAAGCACGCGGGTGCCCGGGGGTCGGCTGCGAAATATCGGAAGCCATCTCCAACCATAATATTACCCGCATGAAACGGCGTTTGTGATTAGACTCGGAAACGGGAGAATTCTGAGACAGTTCTGTTGTCTGAAACTCATGACGAAGGGACAATAGAGGACCTTACCCCATGGTATCACAACATTATCAAGTTCAGCGTATAGACACAGGTGTGTATCGAAACGCCGTAAGTGCCTTTGATCAAAACAATCAGCTTCACTGACTAGTCATGACTCGAGTTCAGCACACGCGCTGTGGTACTAAGGGGGGCGATATAGTAAGCTTTCGGAAACACAGAGTATTTGGGTGAAGCGTGATTCTACACCCTTAATTGGGATTCTCGCATTGGATACCATCCCAAATGAGTTCGCGGAAGAAAACTTTATATACACACACTATACGCAAAACCCAATACTCTTACCCGTGATGGAAAATAGAATATCCTATCTCGGCATCTGGATCAGTAGCCCGTGTATGGGAGTACACCGGAGTGCCAGTAAAAACACGTTCACATGTGACAGCAGAAAACTGAAAACGCTACACAAACAGGTCAGAAACGTACTTGCTGTACGTCCTCCTGGAGTTATTATCCTGCTCGTGGCTTTTGGCTGTCTCAAGCCTACAAGGCAAGGCTGCTGAAATACCCGCCTGTGCCACCACTCCGTAGAAACACTGTGCAGTATCAGACCGGTGATGACGCCAATTGTAAGAATAAGTGGTGTAGCTATAGAGGGTTCAGGCACTGCAACTGCACCAGGCCCACAGGATGGATGGGGTCCAGGCACCAGGTTACAGAGAGAGGAGAAATTGGCATATGGGCAGCAGAATGCATTTCTCTTTAGAGCCCCTCAATTGGCCACCAGCACCACCACCATGCGTGCCCCCTATTGGGCCGGGACCAACAACAACAGCAACCGCCATTCTCCACTAAGTGGCGGTGAGGTCACCACGGCGCCTGTGCCAGGCCAGGTGCACTTTGAGTCAACGTGAAGTGTGGAAGGCTTGCTGCTGGCAGGAGGTTAAAGGCACAGATCCAGGTGCTCTGTGCCAACTTGCTGCATTTTAGCCGCCCGGCTGGCACCGCCATCACCGCCACCGGAGCCGCACCCCTCCCCTGCTGCCCCCACCTGGTTGGGAGAGACGCCCAGGTGCAGGCCGTCGACGGCCGTGAAGCTGCGGTTCAGCAGGCGGTAGCGCTTGCGGAGCCCCACGAGCTGCAGCGCGTCGTCGGGGGTGGCCGCGTCCTCCACGCGGCTCTGCTCCTCCACGCGGCTGCGCTCCGCCTGCACGTCCGTGTCCAGCTCGGGCTGCCCGGGCTCCACCGCCTTGCGCTGCCACCACCGCCTTTAGAAGTGAAAACATTTTATTGTTGTTTAATTTGACAGGATCAGCACGAGGGTTGCCACCTGGCGTAATTTTCCCAGGATCGTCCTCGATTTGAGGGAGCCATCCTTCACATCTGTAAGTCTTCCCAGGATGTTAAAAGTCCCGGTTTTTGTACCTCCGAGGTAGCAACCATCACCAACAACAAACATTACATGAACGTCATACACCGCATCCTACGATGGTACTTTTAAAATTGTATACAAAACAAATTTGCCTTGGAAAGCTTCACTATTTGGTTAAGGCCCGTAAAATCCTGCATTCCAATGTTTGGCCAATTTCATGAGGAAATTGGACTGCAGAGTGAACAACCGCAACCATGATGGAGCAACACTTCACGCTACGCGTGGGTTAAATAATCCACTGCTGTTCCATCATTCACTAGCCATGGCACATCCCCTCCCTGGGCCGCCCTTCAAAAAGAGGCTTATTTTTGGGGGTCATCTGCATAAAATAACTTAAGTGAAACTTTTAACTTAGCTCAGATTTAAATTCGTGTCAATTAAGGTGGTTGATGCAACTGGGCGCTGGTCTCAACGGACTCTGCTGGGCATTGGCCAGTGTAATGGGTCAACAATTTTCTACAATGGGCCCACAACGGTGTTTTATCTGCACAATTCCACGTGGGAGACATGCCACCTCCGAATGATTCAAGTTTAAGGGAGTGATACAAGTTTAAGGGAGTGATACATTATATTAGAGTCGATCACAAACATGAGTCACCCTTCATACAGAATGCCAAGCCAGGCAGGTGAGACGACTGGTCACAAATGCAGGTAGGAGTACGATTCCAGATGCCATCAAACGTAGAAGCCAGACATTTGTTATCTATCCATGCGCGTGGAATAATGATTTATTTTACTCTTGGTTAAATATAGCACAGTAAACGGCCCTTAACTTACCTGTTTTTACATCTGATAATGCCGTGCAAGAACAGAAAGAGAAGTGGTATGACATTTAATTGTGATCACGAATTTCTCGGCAGCGTTTGGTCAATGTTAGTTAAGTTGAGATTACATCCACACTCATTATAGTTTTCCATATATAAACTCCATTATCTCAAGTGGTGTTATTCCAGAAGTTTCAAAAAATTGTTTTTATATATGACCAACAATACAGAGTCTATTCTCAAAAAAGTAAACATGTAATTAAAAGTGTTAGATGCCTAACATCAACTGTGCATGGTCACATGATCAGACACAAGCTTAAATGTGACAGCAAAGTGAAACGTGCCATCATTTCCAAACAAAAAATAACATTCATTGCAGATATGCCACATTTACCGGACAAATAAATGTGGCATATGAAAAGGCGATACTGAATGTTCACTGTCGGGAGGCAGACGTGGTGAGTGGGGGGTAATGGTTTTGGTGATTTATGAGACTGGAACGTAAAGGTGAACACACATCGGAAATCCAACGCCTGTGAACAGTGGGTGGGGTGTTTTCACAGAGTGTATTAGTGACAATTTAGCTGTTTATTTGCAGCTGTGGTAGAGGTAATGGCCCTGCAGTGCACGTGTTTCTGCATACTCATGCGTATCTGTATACGGGGTATAGGTCTACACACATCACACGAGGTGTTTTAAAGCACAACAATGCAGATAATTGCATGGTGTACAAATGACCTGTGCATGTAAAGTAATATACATGCATATACCCACACACACAAACGTGTGTGGGTAGATGGATAGAAAGATAATTAGACAAACTCACACATGCAAAAATAAGCAATGACAGCATATAATTGACCATATTTATCCACGTATAATTTTGCAAAGAAATTCATGTGCAGATAGACATTCAGGCTTGAGCAAACACAGACTACGATTCACAACTGTGTTTCAGCCCACTACTGGCAAAAGGCCTCCCCACACCCCATTGCGTATGGGGGTTTTTGACCATACTTCACCACGTTGGTCAGTGTAGGATGGTGAAAGGGGAGAGCGAGGCCAAGGACCAGTTGAGATATCGCTCGCCATTGATGTTAGCCATGGCTCGAGGTCAAACTCAGGTCACCGGCTTCATGACGAGGTGTGCTAACAACTGCGCTACCTCTCACGTGTTTTGCGCACTCCGCTTCCCGGGAGCTGCACGTTGTGCCACCAATCCACACACTGCAGAGGGAACTCTCAACACCGCGCTCTTCAAAACGTTATCCAACTGTTGGCCGCAATCTGGTCTCATTTTATGCAAGGCTTATTCACGAGACCACGGCGTGCCACCCAACATTGAGGGTGACGATAGATGAGTGGCCACGGCTCATCGAGGGCGTTTTGCTGCTGCTGCTTCGTGTACCCCACATTCGTCACGGGGTCACTGAAACTTAGTTCCGCCGCATGACGCCCAAATGCATTTGTGCCCTGGTTGTGGTATTGACACGAGGGGTGGACGAAGAACGGCCGTGATTTGAGTGATAAGGGAGGAGAACACCGGTAAGCATCGAAGTTGCCGACTGCAGAGAGGATAACATTCATAGCTTGAGTCCCACTGTTACCTTACGGTCTTAGTTTTTACTTTATACAAGAGGTGTATGCAAAGCTCAGTGTAATACTTAATTAATCATAAATACTTGTGGTAAATGAGCCCAAAACAATAGAATGACGTAATTGTGTTAAACTACACACATCACAAAAAGTAACAATCCCCTCATTAATGTTGTTATTTGGTGTGCCACCCAGGTTATATGCATGTGGAATACAATAAAATTGGTAGATTACAGTCAGTGGATGCACAAGTGTGACGAGGAACACAAACCTGAGTTTCCAGATGAGTTCATCTGTGAGCACCAGCCGGAGAGTAAAGCAAACAATGCCATTAACTGCCAGGGCCACGAAGGGCCAGCCGGTAATGTCCATGGCAAACGATGAACTTTCCTGCGGTCTGACCCCAGCAATGTCATGATGTCCTCCATGAGCCTCTGCTTGGAGAGGGAAACTAGCCCCCAGCCCAGGCAGAACTGGGGGAAGACGAGGAAAAGCCATCGCATGACATTGTAGGCGTTGTAGAGGCTCTGTGGGTGGGATAAGAGAGCAACACACACACACACAAACTTAGTATTGTATCGAGAAAATACAAGGATCCCCCCCGTATAGCCTTAACAGATTGCTGAAAGCCCACTCACCTATTTAGCTCTTCTTCATAAGCGACCTCACCACAAATGAGAGCTCAAAGAAGTGGCTTATCACGTGAAAATTTACAGCAGCCAAATACTCTAAACTCATTTTCTAAATGTGGAGGGGAAAAACCTGAGGACCCAGAAAACAAAAAAATCTACGCGACCATGGGATAACGTATAAACTCCAAATAAACAGGCATCAGGGTCGGGATTGAACCACCGACCTCCTGTGTTCTAGACGAGGTAGTTAACATCTCACCACCATGGCGCCTCATGAAGGCCGGCACTGCACGCGAGCGGGCGGGTGGCCAGCACCGCATGCCCAGCACCTTTGTCTCCCAAGTGCGATATTTACACAACACACCAGGTACTCATTTGAGGTTGAGTCGATCTAGGGGAGGCCAAGGACCGGTTCAAATAATCATCACTGGCGTTGGCCGTGAGCGAGACTCGAACTTGGGTCGCCAGGTTTATAGTGCAGCGTGTGAACCGCTACATTACCACTCCCCACATTATATAGAGCACAATCGCATACACAAACAACGGTATGCTATGTACATGCAGATTGTTAGCTCTTGCCAGATATATAAAGCATGTATATTTGAAAGAAAAAAAAAGAACTCGGAGATTAAGCTAAGAATATGAATTCCTGCAGTCACGAAAGCTTTAAGTCAAGATCTAAGAGTTAGTGTTAAGTCGTATCGGCAACCATATTGGTGTCCCTTTAATAATGAGTGTGGTGTGTTTTGATATACTGCGGTTATGCCAGGGTGAAATATAGCATTAAGCCGACGGAGGTATAAATAGTAGGAAATAAAACCCACGTCCAAGCTTCGAGTTTATTTTGTTTAACCAGGTAAGAACCCAAAAAACTAGACCAGTCTCATATTCAACAGCGACATGGGCTGTCAGCAAAATGATGCAAGCAACACAAATAAAATTAAGTTCAGCAACGATGCACAATATACACTTGCAAGACATTCCTGGGATTATAAAAAGGTAAAGCAATGTTTTCACATTGCTAGACTAAAATAGCAAACATGTCGAGAAGTAATCAAGATAAATATGACGACAAAATTAATTGTTGTTATGCCGATAATAGTCAAATGAATCCAAAAGGCGTGTTATGGGGGTAGATTCAGCCCTTTATCCCTCTGAAGTGAAGGAAAACAATTACTAACACATTCAACCGTGGTTCTAAAGTTAAACTGGCTCCCACTATAGAAACGTGGAATTTCCACCTGTGGCTCAGCACCAGTGGAGATACACATTTCCTAATTGTTTATTTGAGCTTAAAGCCACTTGGGACTGTGCTTTAACACGGCGTTTACTTTGGCAATAATGACCTGGGGCAATGTTGCAAGATGCTGCGAGCACTCGAACACAAAATCGCGGAATGAAACAAACGGCAGGAAAAACTCACCTCTGAGTCAGAACTCATGTAGAGGAAGTTCACGAGGAAGGTGGAGATGATTGTGGTGACGCCCAAAATGATGTTGATGGAGATGTAGGTGACAAAGGCCATCTCCTCCTCAGAGAAGATGCCGGAGAGTAGGTACATCCACGGGAGGGACGCGAAGCTGCTCACGCCGACACAACGGAGCCGACGCCGGAGGGTTCACACTTTACACATCACGCAGCTTGTACAAACAACTACGAATCCACCGCAGCCAAGGTGTAAACTGTGTATGAATTCAACTTTGTGGAAGGTGATTAGACGTGCATCAGATGAGGTTCCCAGACAGTTTTGAATCATACAGGAAAGGGACAGCACTCGCAGTGATGAACAAGCATAATGAAAACAAAAAATAACTGAAGACTCAAGAAGGGCCATTGTCCATACACTGCTGGTCGATTGCATGCCTGTGTTTCTATGGCATAAGGCAGTGTTCATGGTGAATGGTGGCGAGCTCTAACCTGGATCAGCTACCGGTAGCCACATTGGTTTCCCACCAGCTGAAACCCTGTCCCAAGGAACTGAGGAGCCACAGCCATAGCTGGCCGTTTGGACACGAAGCTCGACTTCAGTGGGGCCGGGACAACGTGGCGCTGCCACGTCACCGTCTTCACATCGATAGCGAGGGACGCAAGCTACGAGCATTGCACGGAACTTCCATGTATTCAGAACTAAATTTCATTTAATTGGCAGACACTAAAATAAAGGCCGGAATGAATTCATCTCATATCAACAGATGGGGGTGATATTTGTAAAAAAATGTCTTTCAAGATTCATGGTATGAGAGCATTGCTGTTTTATGCAATCAGTTTGGGAGGCATTGCATGGAATTTGCAAGGCACGGGAGAATGAAGAAGTGTTCACTTTCCAGTCAGCATTCTTGAAACATTTCAACTTTCATGCCCTTACCCGAAGAGAATGAGTAGGAGAGAGACAGCTCCCAGGTTGCTGTTGTCCGTGTAGGCAGGAAGATTGAAGGCTGCTATCACTGCGATGCACAGGCCTGTGGTCACTGAGTAGCTCAGCTGTCAGCACAGAGACAAACCCGGGGTAAATCTCACATCTCGATCTGTTATTAATTATGTAAGTGTTGATCTTAATTGAATTACGCAAGTGTTGATCGTAATTTAGATAATTTGACTGCTATAAATGGCTACGTGATGGGCCACTTCGTTGAGCTATCATTTGTGGCCAGGTGTCAGCAATGCCAGCTCCGCACTACGGCCTCCGCAGGCACCAGCCCACCTCCACAGAGACGCGCATATTGCGAGCAAAGCGACACACGCCGGGTCTGGAATCGCGGGCCCCGAGTGACGAGTACTCGAGACCCGTTTAAGCGAGTTGAGGAGGCGACTCGGTTTACGCACGCACCATGTCGTAAGCGAAGTTGACGGCCCAGTAGTATGTCAGGGATACACCGGAAATCTGCTGCAGGCGCTTGGAGCCCGTGATGCGCTCGCGCACGACGGCCGTGGCGAAGCTGCCCGTGATGATGGAGAAGCCCAGCAGGATGCAGATGGCCACACCCGTGTCGCCCAGGTTCTGCAGACTGAAGGGACGCGATCGCACGTCGGCAACCGTTAGAGTGTGGCTCGTGACTTTCCATTGTCCAAAGTCAAACGACGTCAGTCACCGATTCACGAACGTTCACTTTCATCCCATTTTTGGTGCTCAGTTTGACCAGACCCTGTCCTTCGAGGCACGTGTGTCTTGGGGTGGTTAGAACTTAATTATTCCACCTTAGAAATATTGCCCAGCTGCGTTGATTCCTGCCACCTAATGACTTAAGAGAGACTGATCCATGCTTTTGTGTTCACTCAACTTGACAATGCAACGCACTACTGTTCGGGATTCCTTAAACTCATCTCATCTGGTTGCCTTGTGTAAATTGTGGAAACTCCACAGTTTTATGGCCGGGACCATTATAACCAAAGGAATCACTCCGCTGGATTTCCCACAAATCTTATCGCTTGTTTTTTAAGTATTATTTTCACAACTATGCAATTTTATAGATATGCCTGTCAAGACAAAAATAGGTGGCCTTGACATTGGTCACACAATCATCTCATAAAGGATTTGCCATTTTTTATTCTTAAGACGTAGGTGCCTGCTTAAAATTAGACTTGGCCCAAACAGGCGTTATGGAAAGTCGAATGTGTGGTGTGTGTTTCTCGCATGTGACATTTTTTTTTTTCAAATGGGCAACTTACATCATATCCTGACTGAGTTGTTGGCCCGCATATGGTTTGCTGTTCACAGATATCCCTTCAACAAGAAACATGCAATGTTAGCTTTCTAGCCACTCTCAGTTGACAATTGTATTCATAAAAATCACGCCATTTTTTATTAATAGCTTGTGGTACAATTTGTGAATGTCGACTTGAAGAATTGCTTTTTGAAACCAAAGTGTGTTTTTGTTTTACAAACATTTAATAAAGTGTAGTTCCTGCTGCTTCGTGTAAGTGACAATGTGTTTATTGTTTTACATTCAAATCCAATCAACACTTTTAACAGTGCCAACACATACACATTACTACAGTGTTTCTTCGTGAATTAAGGCTGCAGCAGAGGCCCTCACTAAGAGTTGGTATGATGCCTCTAGACCAAACTACTAAAATGCAAAGGAGGTGATCATAGCAACATCAGTGACTGTTTGATGATGATGATGATGATGAATGAAGATGTAATAAGCATAATGTTGAATTGTAGGCTAAATGCACAGATAATTTGACCAAATTGTACAATGATTATCCCCTACCTCAGACAGCAGTCAGTAGCCTCCTCATCACTCACTCTTCTATCGCTAACACATTGGTTACCGTTCTTATGAACTTCACCCCTTAATTCACTCATGTTGAGGACTGACTGTCTCATGTAATTCATCCTGTGTTCAGAGTGCAGCAAAACAACCCGCCCATCAACCCACCCACTAACCCACCCACCGACCCACTAACCCACCCACGGACCCACTAACCCCCCCACTGAGCCACCCACTAACCCACGAACCCACCCACGGACCCATAACCCACCCACGGATCCATAACCCACCTACGGACCCACTAACACACCCACTGACCCACTAACCCACCCACGGACCCACCCTAACCATCACGCTGCAAGTCAAAACAGTTATCTTTCTGCTTTGTTTGACTTTGAAATCCCCTTCGATCGTCGATACTTTCTACAACCGTGCTCAAGGCAAGAAACATATTTAATCTTATCCATTAAACCTTTACGATGCCACTGTTTGTTGCTGGTCGCCAGGCCTTTTTGACCTTACAAAGAAAAAGAGTGTGAGTGGGAAGTGAACCGCACTGTAATCGCCGGGGTGCTCTCCTTCGGGAAGGTTGTCCCACAGAAGGAGGTTGTTGAGGCTGTTCACGTAGGCCGGGAGGGCATGGTAGCCCTCGGGATTGTACCACACCTGGACGACAGCGCACAAAAACATTGGACTCTTGAAATTATGTGCAACTGCAAAAGAGTACGCAACAATGCTTTCATTTATAAGCAAGCAGAACTTAAAGATAAAGGTGTAGATCTGCAATTTATTTCTCACACTGCCCCTTTAGAGGGTATTAGGTCTCTGCTTTCACGGTGGCCAGATGTCTCGCAAGAGATGAGAGTACCCACACTTTACGCCACCGCACGTGACATGCTGATCGACTGAGTATCAATTTATAGCACGGGATGGACTGTGGCGGAGGGATTTAAAAAAACGTGCCCAAGGCAGCATCCTTATATGCATGTATATATTTTTTACATTTAGTTTTCCTACAAACGAGATTTTGTTAAATATAAATGCTGTGTTAATAACACTGACAAAATAGTTTGCTTGTAATTAACCTTCATACGGTTTCGCCGTACTTGAAGGAATAATCTATGATTTTATTCAATTTGAATTGGCAGCTGTGAGTCCCTGCACTCACCTTGGTGAGGGTCCTGTTATCTGGCACAACTTCAAGATCAGATGATGCAGTGTGAGGCAATCCAAAGCTCCAGCCGCCATATCTGTGAAAAGGCAATAATTTGTTTTGCTTAATTAAATGGTGATATGTTATCACAAATAATGTGGATGACTTGTCCAGCAAATGATCTTATTGTTTGGTTGAATGATTAATTTTTCAACAAAGCATTTTTACCTGAGAGGGACATCAATTTGGCAGAGGGTAATAAATAGCACAATGTTCTTGAGCTATCGTAAAATGTAAATGATTGAAAATCATTAATTATAATGAATTATGAGCTAGATAATAACGTTTCAGTTTTTTTTTTTATTCCCAGTGGAATCGGACAGGTCATCTGCAGCAGAGAACCGTCCCGGAGGTTGATGCCAAAACAGAAATACTTCTGATTATTTTTTTATTTAGCTGCTGGACACCAATCTATATTAAGACTACGGTCAATGTGTGGGTCTTTGAGTCAAGGGTGTGCAGGTTGGAGAGGCTCCACGATTGTAAATCGAGCTGAACTCGGTCCAGTGCTCGTGTTAACACGACGGGAGCACTCAATGTGAAGGGGCACACTTGACTCGTTTCTCACCGTTTTTTCTGGATTTTAGCAAAAAGCCTCTTGGCTTACAATACACTACACGTGTGTAATATTTCGTTCAGTAAAAACACTCCCATATTAATAATGGCAGCTTCAATTTCCTGTAAGCACAAATTGAGGCTGCTTGCGACAGGTGATTGTTATTTTGCTGGAATGTACAACTCCAGTGGACACAGACACGCACACGGATCCAGCCGTGCATGACTAAGCTGCAAATGTAGACCTCATTGGTATGACACTGACAAGAAGCAGGTGCCACAATCTATCTCACGACGTCACAGATAAGCTTGGTAAGCAATGCTTTTAGACCAAATTTTATGTTTTAGATGCCCTTAAGAAATTGCAACAGCACATCACATACATTTCAACTCAAAACGACACGTTTTTTTACCATAATCAAAAAACTGTTTCCTAATCGACCAAAACATTAACCACAATCTTTTTACACACTGTTCTAAATAAGGGCCATTGTTCAAAATGTTATGTTATTGCACGTTTGTTTTATTTTAGCTATAAGATAAATGATGACGGCGGTAAAGTATGTAAATTTAAGATGTGTTTGCAACAATATTAAAATGGTGCATCGTTGCTCACAGACGCACCTAAAAGCTATTCAAGGTACACGGGAAACGAAGATCTCCATCTGCGTGTCCCTCTACATGTGCACAAGAATATACAGCGAATACATATGTGTGTGTAGATGAAAGTGCACACTTCAGTGCCTGAGTATGTACGCTTGCATGAGCATGGGTGCACAGGTATGATTCCCGGTGTGATCACTGGGTGGTATGTGAGTAAATGCGCGCGTGGTGATGTTTTGCACTGTATTGGAGTGTGTATATGTGGCCACATTGCACTGGTTAAAGTGCTCAACGAAGAGACGGAAATTGCGCTGAGTTCACATTGTGATCAGAGGGCGGCTCATCTTGCCGGGGTAGCGCAAACAAGATCCACTTTGTAGGATGTTAAAGTGTTCGTCAAATGGATACACTCTGCCCTGCCAGTGTAACGTGGAATTTCCACCACTAGCTCAGGGCTGCCAACAGACGTGAGTGCCACCACTATTACTCGCCGGCTCTTTTGAGCAGCAGCAGCAGCACGAGACTTGTACTCGACTTGCACACACATAAGCACACGGCACGTGCGCACGAACCAATACATACTTTACTTGTGACACTCCACCTATGGGACCACAGCTATTACCAAGACTATAACTCACTCTCTGCCTCGATTTACACCCAACGATATCATAGATCGTCCTTGAGGGAGAGCTGTATGGCTCAGTGGGCTTTACTTGGAAAATAAGCTCCTAAATAATGACAAGAGGGACGTATAATCTGTTACACAATGGCAATAACACCGCTTCACCTCTTGAGCAAGTATTGGCAGGTGGTACCCATCAGGTATTCCTCCACGTCGTAGCCACTAAGGTTGAACATCTGCAATTGTGGGTTGACGTTGGTGTAGGATGGCATATCCTGCACAGCTGAGCACAACTGTTGGGTACAAACATGAAAAATGTTAGATTGAAAAAAATGGCATCCTTCATGGCACTCCATTTCTTAAAGGAACTCGTTGTTTAACTTGAAATAATTAAGCATTATTCATTTACAGTATCTACAAAGCATCTTTATCAAACCCTCCTAAGAGAGCTGCTTAATTTTTTCCATCGTACTTTGTACATTGCCACATATACATTCATGCTACTTTATAAGCATTTTTCTTTCACATACATGTTATTTTTTTAATTTGAATATTCCTCTCTTCAATCTCTCTATACCTTTTACTCGTGCCATTGTCTCTGTGGGATCAGCCCACTTAATCGATTGCTCAGGTTCATCTTATTCATATTTCTCACCTCTAACCTTATCCAAGACTCACCTCCACTGAGAACTCACGATGCCTGCAATACACCTCACCTCACCTGGCTTACCACATCTCTAAAGATAGTGAGGATTCATGTTTAATTTTTTTGAGGCAGTGACATGGCCCAGCAGTAGGTGCATTCCCCGCTTGTGGCAGAGGTTCACAGCTCGAAATGGGCAGGCCTCCCTGATCATTACTGCGGCGTGTTCACCATAAAGGGGGCTATTAAATATCCCCGGACATCTAGAATGAGTCGGTCATTGTGTGCCGGCATCATGGTTCAACCTTGATAAGTTATTTTTTTTAAATGTCCCGCAAAATACTCAATTGAGATTACACACAACAATTATCTCCAGCTCCTGGTGTACTAATGCCTGCTCACAGGCCAGGCACCAACTCACCTTGTGCCACGCAGGGACAGCTGCCACTGGGGGTGCCCTTTCAAATGTCTGAGATGTGATGTAAGTTTCTCACTGGGTGTACAGTACTCTGAGATGCCCTGGCATGAACGGTGTTCTATCAAAAACTAATTATTTTGTTGATGTGGGTGCTTTATTTTAACGCTGCACTCCACACAGTGGTCAGAATACATAATACACTCGTGTCAAAGCACATCAGAGCACCTACCTCTTTGCAGGACGTGCAGCTGCAGGAGGATTCATCACCTTTGGCAGAAGGAAGCCAAGATGTGGGAGGCCTATTCGCCCAGCAGGAGTTGTTCCTAAAAATATAAATGTGCATACATCACATACTCCGTGACAGTCATAGCTATATAACCCCATCTAGATGCAGGAGCATCTGCTGATGCTGCAAAGAAACACCGGGGATATTGATTTTACAGAGAAGAGGCACTTGGCCATAGGCAGATGCAAAAGAAGGTCTTGAACCTGGACTTGAACTGGGGGTAAGGGGGGGGAGTTCCAGACAGTGGGGGCAGCAGAGGAGAATGAGCGACCTCCCACTGACAAAGCCTTGGCTGCCCAAGCATAGAATGAGATGAGAGGCGGGGGGGGGGGGATCTCATGAAGCAACTTGAAGATGTTGAACTTCTTTCGCACTGTACGTAGATGGTGTCATCTTGAAATTGATCTGGGATTATAATTGGAGCCAATGGAGAATGTAAAGTATTGGGGAGATGTGATCTCCCCAATCCTTTACAGAGGCTGTAGATGAGACAGATGTGATTGTTGTGTTGGAGTGTGATCAATGCATGAAGGTCTCAGCAGCAGCTGAGGGAAATTGTGGATGCAGGAGATGTGGCAGATATGGAGATACGCCGTCCTAAAGATTTGAGATATATGTCACAAATTCGTGTATAAAGTGGTTCGTTCACAAACAATTAAACTGTTAAGCTATCTGGATGGGTACAAACTGTTGGCACTTGAATTCCTCATCATTTCCCCTGGATCGCAAGAAGCTCACGCAAGTGCGACCAAGAAGTTAAACTACCGAGCAAGAGAAGCACAAAAGACGACATTTCGGCTCGGACTGCTATCTCACCTGGACGGAGGCTGGTCCAGCACGCGGCATGCTTCATGAGCGTCGAGGTGAGAGAGCTGGCCGACGCACTTGAGCTGTTGTGCAAGCTGTGATGCACGAGAGAAAAAAGAAAAGAAACACTCATTAGACACATACACATCACGCAGAGTTTAATTCAATATTTACATGGTATGTTCCTGCGGGGGAGGGAATAGGAAAAGAATGGGCAATGGAGAAGAGGTATTATAATAATTATTAGATTCTGATACTGTAACTGCTGTCACTGCTGATAATGATTATAATGAGAGTAATACTGGTAGGAACCTCCTAGTTACACCAGCCCACAGGGATTATTGCGTCCGTCCGTCGTGCAGGGAGGGGCTGGGTGGGGAGGGTGGGGCTGGGTGGGGAGGGGAGGGTGGGGAGGGGCTGGGTGGGGAGGGTGGGGAGGGCTGGGTGGGGAGAGTGGGGCTGGGTGGGAAGGGGCTGGTCACCCCGTGGTGCCCTTATAAAACTCAACGTTTAACCTACTCACGCCGGCTTGTGCCCGCCCTCACAGTCGGACATATTTGCGGAATACACCACGCCACTATTGACCCTGGCCATTGACAAGCAACCCAACGTTCCTACAAGCTCCCTTCGCAGGAATGTGTTATGGTATCGCCGCTGCTGATGATGCCGATTATGCCGCTGCTGACGACAACGACGACGACGATGTCGTCGTCGTTTGGCGCAAGCGACAGGCGCGCACCTGAAGAAGGAAGCACTGCTGTAGAGGCTCGGCTGGAGATGGAGGCTCGGATATTCCGGGACGCCGGGTTCCATGCTGGCAAACGCCATGGCGAGCGCCACGAGGATCACGGGCAGCACGATTTGAGCAGCTGCCCCTTTGACGTCGCGCCTCCAGTGGTGAAAGCGCTTGTAGATCAGGGCCTGGGTCTTGTGCACCAAGAGGTGGATGCCAGTCACCCGCTCCTTCTTCACCAGGTGCTTCTCTGTGCGCCAAAGAGAAGAGAGGCAGAGGATCGAAGCGCTTTCCGGTGCGCTTCCGCGGCCGTCCGGAACGCTCTCTTACCTTCCAATATTTAGGAAGCCACTGGAGCTGTGAACTTTTATGTCTCGATTGAAAATACTATTTTCGTTAGAAGTTATTTTTAGTGTTTAATTTGTTGTCTTTTCCCCCGCACCTCCGATGAGCACGGTTGGCTAAGTACGGTTTGAAAGAAGTTCAACAAACACACATATGTCCTTACCGAAGCTGTCTTGACTGCTTCCTTCGCTCTCCAGGCTGACAGTGTCACTGGTGTCAGAGGCGGCCGGGCTCGTGTGATCAGGCGGAGCAGCTGTCTCGGAGTTTATGGAGCCGGATTCGGCCTCGGGAAATTTGTTGGTGATGTCCTTCAGACTTTGGTCTTCAGCCTCCTGCACCAGCTTGAGGAAGACCTGCAAGAACCCACAAGAAGCAAGCAGAAGCAGTTATAGATAATATTGAAATGTGTAGCTTAAGAGTGAATAACAATAATAATGACAAATAGAGTACATTTGGTATTCACGTCAGACTTATAAGCGCAGGGCTATCACAAATGCACCGTATTTCATAGTCTGCGGTAGCGTCACACTCGGGTCGATGTTGTGATGTGTAAACCAAATTGAGTCATTTGTCGGCCATTTTTGGAATTTGCCAAATTTTGTCCATGAGGCTAACACAAAATGGCCGACACATTTCAAATGACGTCAGTGGAGCCTTAACATCGACTATGCAGCCAAATGGCGTGTTTATTTTTATGGTTAATACACCCACAGCGATAACCAGGATGGCATGCTGTTTGCGAGCAACTGGAAAGACCAGGACCACACTGGGTTGCCTTTGTCAGCAGAGACACTGCCGTGGTCGGAGTGCAGTATTGAGCTGAGCCTGAGCAACCCAGGGCAGGTTCAGACATCACTCGCTGCTGACGCACGCACGTGCACGCACTCACACACCTCCTCAAGCGTGGTGTCAGAGATGGCATAGCCAGAGAGTCCCAACTCCTCCATGTTCTCCTCCAGTGTGGCGAGGAAGCTCTGGCCGAGCACGTTCTGCGAGTGTGCGGGAAGCAGGAACACCATGTCCGCGTTGCGGTTGCCTGAGCTGTCCTCGCCGCTCTTGAGCACGGCTCCCTCCACGCCCGAGCGCACCAGCGACACCACGCGCTCCGGGTCGAAGGGGGACCTCGAGCCCAGCGCGGCGCTCTGCGAAAGGAAGACGGCAAGAGGTGTGAGACACGAGCTGGAAGACGCGTGACGGTGGGGTCAACCCAGCCATCATCGTGATCACCACCACCACCACTATCGCTTGATCCGTACAAAGTGGGGTCGTGTCACCCAATTCATGAGTGCTACACACTCAGCCTCTATCTATGGTGAGTTTAACACGTAGGCTTTCGCGACCAACATTATCCTGCAAAGATGCAGAGATTCAAGGTTTCAGTTTTCAGTTTCATTTATTAGGTATAGCCCTGTGAGCCATTCGGCTCTTGAATCGGGTGCAACCGCAACAAACAAAAAGGTAATACCAAACACTGTTAAACTAATCCATTGTAATTCATACGACTACATTATTACCCCCCCCCCCCCCTCTGGTCTTTGCACCTGATAGACTCACAGTGATGACATCACCTTTACTTCATTTAAGACAGAAACAGGAAGACTTCTTCACAATTCTGGCTATCGCCTGATGAAGCTGGTTGTAATCACCAGCGAAACGTCGTGCTCAAATTGTAAACGTTGCTGGTTTAACTCTCCAACACAGCGGTGTGCTGAAGTAGTAACTAACTGCTGGCACGTTGTATTTACTTGACAAAGCCTTACTAATTGGCTGTGTTGGGTGGCGGTGGGTTAATGATGGACATGTACTCTCTATCTATGGTGGCTTTAATCTGTGACCTAGCGATTTAGAGACAGGGTCACGCAGACATAATCATCATAATCATCCACTTGCATTGCCAGATTATGAATTAATCAGCTTCATGTGGATGTATGACATCGCAGGAATGTAAGCGATGGTGGTAGTATGAGGAGGCCTTCATCCAGCAGTGGATTGGCCACAGCTGATGATGACAAAATATTGATCTTCATGTACAGGAAGAAAGATGCTCATACATGCGTGTGTGGGTTTTCTCATTTCTCACATAGTCGAGGCATACAGTGTATACTCTGTGAGTAAAATAGGATTTATATTTTATACTGTGCATAATCGGAGTAATGATTTTATGCAAGTAGAGACATCGATCTTGATATCTCTAATTACCAGCACATTGTCACTGCACAAGCCGACAAAACAGGACAAGTTTAGATTTTTCAAACTTCTCCTGTCAACTGTGGTTTCTCCTCATTTGTCTCTTGCACGCTATAACAGACTTTCATGCCCCTCAAATTCTCATTTACACCAGTTTTAGCTTGCGAATACAATGACGGCACGAATAATATTCTTTTAATATTGTGGAATCCAAGTTCAATTTATATTGTGGTGCACGTAGAAAATGTTGCCATTTCTTTTACTCTAATTCTAGAAAATCAGCAGTGAGCTGCTGTTGAAGAACTTTTGAGCAATATTTATTCGTATTTGAAGTACATCAAAGCACAACGAAATGCTAACCATAGGAAGTATAATTAAAATGTTAAGGGAAACATATTGTGAAGACCATCATTTCAAAAAACTTAAATTAACATTGTATCTTATTGTGAAAAATAAAACCTCGTACCAAGCCTCAAGTTATTATTGTTATTGTTATTATCGTTATGCTTGTTTACCAAGGAACGCCTCGTTGAGTCTCAATTCTGTTTTTCGGGAGGGTCCTGCCAAATTATGTCAGAGTAGTGGGACAATTCTGCTGCTGCGTGTGATCCCTATTGAGTCATGTGCAGGTGATCTTTCAGCATTGGGATTGCACTCGAACCTTCTTGGTGAGGGTCAGCGTCAGGCCCTGCCCATAAATCTCCTTCAGGTACTGGGGACTCCCGCAGCAGCGCAGCTTGCCGTGCTCCAGCACGGCGATGCGGTCGCTCAGCACCTCCGCCTCGTCCAGGTGATGCGTGGACAGGATGATGGTGCGGCCTGCACGTTCACACACACGCGCACGCAAACACCGACACGAAGATCCGCCCGTTAGCCTCGTGGACCGTGATGGTGTTGCTGTCGGCGAGGACATATTAACCCGTTCCCGTTCCGATGACGTACGCGTGCGTCATCAGTTTTTCATCCGACGTACGATTAACACGTTTGGCAATTCACGGTGCGAAATAATTTCAACAAACATACATGAAAATTAATTATCATAGAGAGTAGGCTACAGAGAAAATCATCCACGCTGAGCCTCCACATTTTGTGATTGTTAATGTGGTCGAGATGTTTGAATCGAGTATATTACCAATTTCATGCCATCATGGAATTAAAAGTAACCTCAAGCCCTGCCAATACCTTCCACAGTTGGCGACATATTTCGCGAAAGAAGTTCAACATACGTACATACATACGGCTCAGAAGCCGTTAAGTTGTTATATCGGCGCGTGACCCCCACGCTCTGCATTGGGCTTGCCAGCAGCAACCCACCCCCTCTCCATGCTCATCTCAGATCCGCACTCGTATCTGAGCGGCAAACCCTGCATTCTCCCCTGGCTCATGCCCGCTCTGCTCACGGTGTGGCGGTGCTAAGGTGCACGTGAGCGCGCGAGTACGCCCGTGGCGCATCGTCCCTCACCAGCCCTGTGCTTGAGGATGAGGTTCCAGATGCTGCGCCGAGAGCAGGGGTCCACGCCGCTCGTGGGCTCGTCCAGAATGACCGTGGTTGAGCCTCCGATGAAGGCGATGGCGATGGAAAGCTTGCGCTTCATGCCTCCCGACAGTGTCCCCACGAGCTTGTCTTTGTGGTTGTAGAGACCGAGGTCATTCAAGAAGCTGTACACAAGAACAAATATTATTTCACCCGCATGAGAATTAACTGCGCACCGTGTCGTGTGGGTTTTAATGTTGATGAAGTCTTGCCTTTTCTGTAGTGACAATTTAAGGGTGCCCTTAGAATTTCTGCACGGAATAAAGTCATTGATATGCTCTGACTGTTCCACCTTCAGGAGAGTGTTGAGATTAAGTGTTGATAACAATTACAAATAATTCACAGCCCTTTGTCAATCCACTGCTGGCTGAAGATACCCCCATTCTGTGTAAGTTTGTGTGGGTTGTTTTGCAATAATTTAACATGCTGGTCAATGTGGTCTACTGGCCGTCGCTATAAATTGAACCCAGGCTGCCAGGCCCACACGCCCTACTTGCCAGCCATGGCAACACTGGCTCCCATACATCGTATAAAGCAAGAATTAAGTCAGTCGACCAATTGGTATTTTCAAGCGATGTATTCCAGCACTATGTGTTTAAGCATGTTTGTATTGCTTAAATAATGCCAGAACGTACATTGATAGATGGATATTAATGTTATTATAAATGCTGTTGGCGACGGTTCATTGTTAATGTATTGCCCATAATCCACCAGCTTTGTTGTATGGATCCACTGCTGGATGAATGCTGTTGAGAAAAAATGATATCCGTTTGCATTTTTAAATGTTCTCAACTTAACAAGAACTGCATGGGTCCTGGTAACAACAATATGTATTGGTATTGTTTCCAATTTCTGAAGTGTGTTATGAATTGAACAGCGTTGTAGTATGGCAAGCATTAATATATGAGGGGTGTGTACATTCTATAAATACCAAAGAAAGATGTACAGAACAAAAATATGATTTTGGTTGTGTTGAACAACGAGGTCATATGCTATCCATCCGATGAGAATTCGCATCAACTGCAAGAGTTATCTAAACAGATTAATGCTGAGGAACTCATCATGGGCTGTAGCACTGTGGATAATAAATACATAAACTGACAAAAGTTAATCTCTGCACATAAAAAATATAGTTTTGGATGTAAGTATTAAGCCACGCGCACTTGTCAAGTGAACAGCATGGCTCTTTTGCAAGGCTGCCGTGTAAAATAGATTTGGGACCAAATTCATGCTTTAGCAAAATCTACTTTTCAGCAGAATTATGACAGAAAAACAGCCAAAGTTGTAGAAAATAGCAGCGATGGCAAAAATCACTGCAAATAAACGACTAACACATAACCTAAGGCTGTTTATTGCTTTTGAACATTGTTTCAATACTGATATTAGATGATTGACAAGATTGCGCTATTGCTTTAAAAAGAAAAATCCCAACAAAACGAAGCGAATTATAACTTAGGCGATTGCCGCAGGGGTTGCGCAAAGTGAAATCGGCTTCACTGCGGGATCACGACGGTGCCAATGTGCGCACGGCCCAGCTCGCCGCCACTGCCTCCACATTCACGCTCGTTCACACGGCGGGCTACAGCGCGACGACTCACGTGTCCACCTCCTGCTGCAGCCGCTGCCGTGACCAGCCGAGCGCCTTGAGGCGTCCGTAGAGAAGCAGATGCTCGTGCACGTTGAGGGCCGGGAAGAGGACGTCACGCTGCAGGCACACCCCCAGCTGGCGCCGCACCTCCGCCATGTCCGTGCGCGCGTCGCGCCCGCCCACGTGCACGGAGCCGCTGCTCGGCTCGTACAGGCCCATCAGCAGCGACCTGCGGCGAGCCGCGTGGTGGTGATTGTGTTAACCATCTCGCCTGGTGTGCAGAATCTGGCATAAAATGTACCCCCCGTGAGAGACTTGGCACTAGGCAATTCTGGGGTGGGCACTGCTCTACTAAAGTCCCTTAGGCCCATCCAGGTTCACCCTCCACGGTGGCGAGATGTTTTCTCCCTTGCCTGGTATACACGAGGTCGTGGGTTCGATCCTGAACCTGACGCCTGCTGTTTATTAGTAGTGTGCGTGTCTCTCCTTCCCCTTCATCACTTGCATTTTTCTCCGGGTCCTCCAGTTTTTCCCTCCACATTTGGAAACGTGCGTTTATAGTATTTGGCTGCTATAAATGTCCACGTGAAAAGCCACTTTCTTCGCGCTGTCATTTGTGGCCCCGTGGCTTCATAAAATGAGCTATATATCTCAGTTGGTCTTACCCGGTAAACTAAAAAAATAGTTTTTTTTAGCCATCGTTTGTGCTCAGACATTGCGTTTCTCCACTGATCTGTGCCGGAGTTCCAACTCCCATAGCTTGCACACTACCATGGTGCAGATTTACACTTGATCTTTTTCATTATTTTTCAAATGTTCCTCCAGTTTTATCTTTGGTGCGCACAGTAGGGGGTAACGTGTGTCACATGACAGTAAAAACTATATTTCATTCTCAGGAAATTAAGTGCTGAACCAAATGTAATGTGATTTATTCCAGCACCCTTATAATGCTTTGCAATATTCCAGCGCTCTAGAATGTTCTATTATTATTATTGAGATCATTGGTGACCAGGCTGTGATTGACTCACTACCTTTGAGAACCCAGTTTAATCACAGCCAACTGCCTGGATTCAAACCCAGATCTCCACTTGTATCAATAATCGAATGCTTGCATTTCCTAATGAACAATTGCATGTATATGTTTTAATCGCTAAGCAGAGACCCCAATACCCTCATTGCAAAGTCACCAGAATAACAACCTCTTTGCAAGAATCATTTGCCAAAGGATTTTCAGAGGCCCTCCGAGAATGGGAACTGGGAAGCTCTCCAGGGGCGACAGACAAATGGAAATGACAATTGAACGGGAAGAATGGAGAGTGTGGAGTTGAAGAATGGAGCTTAGAAAGCCCTGAGCTGAGGAATTACACGCTGAAAACATTCGTTTACAGGCAATGCATCTTTCTAGAAATGCCATTTCACCAATAACATTACAATGCACTTACAATAACAATAAACATGCCTGAACATAGTTTCCCTAAAAACGTCACCTTATAAAACGTGAGTTTACATTTTATAAACATAGTTTTGCTAATCAAATATCAGTATACATATATAAGTTACGTGATATTCATAACTAAAATGTCCATCTGAAAATACTCTAAACAACCTTGACTTGTTCAGATGTCCCCTGTTGAATACAACAATGTGTTTGATTGGCAATCAAACCAATAATTATTCCCACTTTAAATACAGAACTTTCATATAATTATAACGCAGATTCACACGTTTTTGTTGTTGTTAAACAATTCACACTCACATGGGATGTATTTATTGTGTGCAATTATGAACTCAGCACTCATTGCAGGCCTGACATTGGTGGCACGCATGTTAAAATGGCATTCTTAGTGGAGGTGAAATGCTTAACATAGGCGGCAAACGTATCACGTCGAGAGAAAACGCAACAAAATACAACAAATCCAGGCCTTGAAGGTCTACTACTGGCCAGCTCGCACCAGTGAGAGGGCTTGCGGTTTGCAATCGGAACGTTACGAGAGTTCGAACCCCAGCTGAGGGTCCACTCGAGCCTTCATGGGATGAACTACATGAGTGTCAACTTTGGGGCAAATTCAACAGCGGGTGTCCTGTGGGAAGACTCACGTTCGCCAAAGGATTGTGGAATTCATACTCTTAGTTCTTTCGGTAAAGTCACGTAGGTAAAAATAAATTAAAATTAATAAAATAAAAATAAAACAATAAAATCACGACGTTTCGGAGGCAACACAAGCTTCCGTCTTCAGGTGAAACTGTCACAGCAAAATATCTGTATCGTTTCACCTGAAGACGGAAGCTTGTGTTGCCTCCGAAACGTCGTGATTTTATTGTTTTATTTATTTTTTATTAATTTTAATTTCATTTTTTACCTACGTGACTTTACCGAAAGAACTAAGAGTATGAATCCTTGCAGTCACGAAAGCTTCAAATCTAGAATGTGGAATTCACACACTGGCTCGGGGCTGTAAAGGGGCAATGAACGTCACGCCATACTCAATTGAGCGGGAAACCAATTTGACTTTGACTAATCGAGTGGTTATCAACCAGCGTATCAACTAAAGAGTGACCCCTTCTTGCGTACTACTCTGCCCGCATCTTGCCACCCCTCTTCAGAAGTGTTGTAAGCCCTAAGCATGCTCTGGATGATGCCTCGTGAGAAGCAAAACTCCTCTTAACTCACATGGTTGTGGTCTTGCCAGCTCCGTTATGGCCCAGTAGGGTGGTGATCTGATCCTCATAAAAGTCCAAGCTCAGGTCCTGGAGAGCAGCCTTCTTGCCCTTGCTGTACTGCTTGGTGAGGGAGCGCAGCGACACGCCGGCTGTCAAGCCCGCTGGAACCGCCTCCAGTTGCGGCCTCATGCTGCCATCTGGTGCGCCAAGCGGAGACGTACGCGGGCATTCCGTCACCCCCGAAGCACGGTCTACTCTGACCGGTCACAACTACTTCTCACGTTGTGCGAACGTGAAGTTATGATAATAATCATTACATTCACATAGCGCCTTTCATCACGGATCTCAAAGCGCTGTACAGAAAAGCAGCAGCAGACACTCGGCATAAATAATAATATAAATATGTTTTAAGAATAATTTACTAAATTAACTAAGAGTTTAATAAGTGGAAACATATAAATAGGTTTTAAGGCGCATTTAAAAAATGTCCACAGACTCAGAGATCCTGATGTCTCGTGGAAAAGCGTTCCATAGCCTGGGAGCTACATGGGGAAAATCTGGGTCAGCCATAGAGCAAAATCTCGACCTGGGAATGCATAGAAGATCTGCATCCCACATCCCCACACCAATGAGTGCAGCATGTCAATGATCTAGGCTGGGGCAAGATGGCTCAATGCTTTGTAGCAGTTTAAAGTCACAATGATGGATATACAAGAGCAGTTAATGAACAGGCGGTCTGTTTTGGCGATGTACGGTTGAGAGTGGCCTGCTCATCGATTGTAACTTGACGTCAAAAATAACTTTGCCAAACACAGATTCAGTCAACACTGCCCACACTTTAGGGCCTGACTCTAGAGAAAACACGTCACTGTGACGCGTGGCACATCTGATCAATGGTCTCACCACTTATGAATCGCTCTCACCTTGCCAACTGAACAATCAGCGTGATTGAGGCTGTGAATTGCCCTTCAGATGCAGCAGGAGTCACATTCAGCGATACCAACACCATGCAGACATGACATAAGCACAAATGCTTAACTATTTGCAAAAAAAAAACATTAAAAGCAAGTTTAAACATTCTGCGGCAGAGCGCTGGTACAGCGCTCAGTGCTCTGTGCTATAAACCACGTGATCTGAGTGTGATTCCTGGCCATGGTTGAGATCAGCGGTGAGTGATATACAACAAATGTGGTGAAGTATGGTCAAACGACTCCCACGACTGACACAGTATGGGGAGGCCTTCACCCATCAGGAGATGGACAAGAGGCTATGATTTGATACATTCAGTCAATTAACTAAATCAATGACCTCGTTCAAAACATGTGAGAGCACATTAAGACTGCAAGTCTCTTTTGAAGTTGAGACCTGGAAATGGAAATCCGCAAATGCATAAGGCAGGTTATTATTTGACACATCAGGAGTCAATGGCCGAACAAACACATATCAACTGGAGAATCACGGCAGACCCAGTCTAACATTTATGATCTTCACGACAGTCTTCAAGCACCGTAAGTATTCTCTTACCCTTGGCGTCCGTCTTGGAGTCAGCGGTGACTCGTGAGCCATGTTTCTGGCCAGGTATCCCATGGGCCTCCGACGAGATCCGCAGCAACACACCTGCTGCCAATAGCTCACCGTGAAGAGGAAGTAGAACGGCCGGGCCAGCCCATACGTCCCTGGAAAACACAAAAGGTGCCACGGTGACGAGATGTTAACTACCTCGCCTGGTACGCAGGAGGTCGTGGGTTCCATCCAGACCATGACGCCTGCTGTATATTTGGAGTTGGCGTGTCTCTCTCCCCGTGGTTGTGTGGATTTTTCTCCGGGTCCTTCGGTTATGCCCTCCATATTTGGAAACTTGCGTTTTAGGGTATTTGGCTGCTATAATTTTCCATGTGATAAGCCACTTCGTTGAGCTATCATTTGTGGCCAGATCGCTTCTGAAAAAGAGCTATATAGCTCAGTGGACCTTACCTGGTATTGCGTGCACTATAATATTACTGTATTTGATTTGTTTCGTTATGAAACATTAATGTTGAATTTAGAGTTGCTACGTGCAGTGCACATTTGTGATGGACTGGATTCATAACAGTGTGCGGTAACAAACGATCAGACTCAGGTGCTTTTCAAATTGGAATTGTATTTACGTGTTACATTTCAGCCTGTTTTACATCAATTTATTAATTTCACTGTGCTAAAATCTGTTATATGTGTTTGCTGTAATGGTGTGCTTTATTCCGCAATAATTGAAACTTCATTTTTTCCTACACTGTGTTGTCCATGCTGTATTTTCCAAATGCTCGATATTGCTATGCTCATTGTATTTCTTGCAATAGATTTTTTGCAATGCGTATGCAATAAACTATGCTGAATATACATGTGGGGTGCTGCACTGCCGTGTTACGTTTGTTTGGAGTTCCTAGCATGTCACAATCTCGTGGTATGCACACTACGTTGCACACAGTTTTGTTGCAAAGTTTCAGCATAGGTGCGTGAAATTACCGAACGTACCAATTATAAAAGGCCTAGTTTTAGTCGATCACGCGGTCTAAATATTATACAGCAACAGAACGTGGTAATATAATTTGGACAGGTGGACCAATCTAAAAAGCCAACGACACCGTCAGAGGGTGGAGGCCTGTACGCTCTGCCGCTCACAGTGTCACACTGACCTGGGTAGACGTTGCGGATGTACCAGCCCACGATGAAGTATATGGCCGTGTCAATTATCAGCATCCAGCACAGGTAGGCGAACGAAATGTCATCCCCATACAAGGGTGACTGGTACATGTTGCTCCACTGGGCGCCTGCGTGCACACACACGCAAACACACCACACACACACGCAAACACCCCACACACACACACAAACACACCACACACACACCACACACACGCAAACACACCACACACACGCAAACACACCACACACACCACACACACACGCAAACACACCACACACACGAAAACACACCACACACACATGTGGGTAGAGTTCTCATGGCAATACAGGTGCAGCGCTGGGTAATCAGGTTTGCTGACAAACTAAAGTGCAGTCAAAGCATAGGCATACTTACACAGGCAAAGGTTATGCAGCATGATCTCTTTGTTTCTTGGATATTTTTTTAGCGACATATACTCTTCTCTCACATAATCATATGTGTCCCAGCATTTTGTTTGATATTTGGACATAATACACTAGAACCTCTAGAAAGTACCTTGTGAGTTTAATTTTAGTTTTCCCCTTTTTTTAAACGAAACTTTTTTGACCATCTCTTGAAGGTGCGACGAATTAAAACAGGCACCGCCTGGGGAACTGTCAAGCAATCCCTCGGGGGGTCAAGGGTCACTCACCGATACCCTGGTCTTCAAAGTGACCCATCAGCTGACTTGCATAGCTGAACGCCGTGGGTGATAGCAGGCACTGCAGAGCAAGGAAAACGTGATTAGCGTCTTGAGATGTGCCGGCAGTCATGTCTTGAGATATAGTTGCGTATAAGATGCTCTATGAATCCAAATGCTATTGTTTTGTATAATTACTGGCCATGGTCAAGTCATTGCCCAACTGTGGCTGGTTAATGAGCCTGACATTGAGGCTGTGTTTATCTTATTAGATGAGTACCGCTCCATCTTCATGGTCCAGCGTGCTGGGCTAGTTCCCCACTACTGTAACTCACGGAGTACGGTAGTGTCATTCTGATTCAGGTGCGGGGCGGAGTGGCGGTGCAATGTTTATCAAGCTGCGGAGTGAGCGGACTTAAGTTTGAATCTTCACCTTGGCTAATGTCAGCGGTGAGTGATATTTGAACCAGTTCCAGACCCAACCCACTATGACCAGCAAAGTAAGCTACTATGATCAAACAAACTATCAAGAATTATGTGGCATGGGTAAGCCTTCATCCAGCAGTGGTTTGAGAAAGGGTAGCAAATGTTGATTTTATGTGAATCACAAAATATGGAAAATGTCTCTGTGCCTATTGGTTGTTGTTTTCATGTTTTCTGGTGAATGCGCAAGCAAAGCCATTTACAGCACAGCATGCTACTGCTAATAATGCACAACACAGGTGTAATTCATTACTAGAAAAATGTGTGTTTTGATAAGTGATAGCTCACTATGTGCATATCCTAGTGCAGAGGTTCTCACTGTTATTGCTGGTCTGAGGAACCCATACATACGATCACTACAGTGGGTAGGGTTCTGTGCTTGTAAACGCTGAAGGGCAATATTAATACTGGCACTGGATGAAGTCAGACCAGCGGGTGTGGGTAGGTGCCAGTTTTCAGGTCTGTTCCGTGTCATACTGACAGAGAGTATTTGACATTTCACTTGGCCTCCAATTGTAGCTAGTCTAGAACACGCAGTGATGGATGTTGGCTGGTATTGTATGCAGACGGGACGCAATGTTCTATCCCTTTATGGAGCGTGAATTTCGTGGCACTCTGTGGACCGTGCGTAGACTCCGAAGTCCTGTCGGAACCCCGTAACAACGCACAGGGGACCCTGAAAAGGCCACACGTGATGCTGGGAACAATTTGCAAGGGATATTTTCGGCTTCAGTCGAATATCGTTCACAGGTCGATTTAGACCACAACCACTAATCAGGCTCTCTAGCTGAGCAGGTGATTGTGGCTAAATTGGCACATATTTTCTGATTAACTATCTTGATAGAATTATGTGCAGTCGATCGATTCAACGTGCAGCCTTTTGTGACTTGGCAGGGAGTGCAAAACTAGCCACACTGCTAGAGCTTGAACGTCTAGAAGCCGGGACCTTTAGCAGCGCCGCCTCAACACACGAGCACGACCGCCGCCCCTCTTTACCCCGTGAGTGGCAGTGCAATGCGCGCGCTCTCGTCACCGCGGGTGTGTACTCACGATGAGCGACTTCTGCCACCGCGTGAGCGTCAGCGTGAGGCTCGAGAGGGCCAGGAACGGGAAGAAGCTGAGCAGGTAGATGAAGCAGGCGGTGAGGGAGGCGACGTTGGTGTGCGTGAAGCACGCGCTCAGCATGTACCCCATCGCCAGCACGGAAATGCCGAAGCACAGGAAGAGGGCGAGGAGAAGTGCCCAGTTGGTGTTGGGCAGCGTCCCGCTGGCTTTCAGGATGACCGTGAGCAAGATCACCATGAGCAGCAGCAGCGCGCAGCTCTGGAGCAGCCACGACAGGAAGTGGCTCGCCGGCCGCACGCCCATGATGTTCATGTACTGTGGCGGACGCGGGGCGAGGTGTGGGGTTAGCACAGACGGCGTGGACGATTGGCCGCGTCACCGCTTGTTCACTCGCTGGTAGTCGTCAAGAGAGGCGTCACGTGACGCGGGGTCAACGCCGCTGACCCAAACATTCTATTGCTACATCCCAAGATTGTTACAAGCATTGGTAATGATACAATGACAATAAACGTGCTAAGATAATTATACGGATTGTGATATTATTTTGTTTTACATGCTGATGCCCAGCATTTAAGTGCCTACTCTAGACAAACTATGTTTACAGCGTACCCTGCTCGCGATACGATTGCTCTGAAGAGAAGAGGGGGCAGCCATTGGTGAGGGACACCAATGGCTGCCACCGCGGCGTAAACGAAACCAGCCGATTCGTGAACCGGACCGCAGCCCGGAATCGTGACATCAATCCGCATGCTGACGATTAATCGCCTGACAATTTCATAGGTTGTTGTTTTGTCTTGTTCGTACTCTTTCATTTGTGTTACTTATGCACAATGTAATGCATTCATCATTTAATCAATCGACACTTTGTTTCACCCGTAGCCATCAATATAACAGTATTGCATAGTTAGGTGATGAAGCACAATTCTTTTTTTTATTATAATAATTATAAGTGCCTACCTCCTGCTGGCAGAGTTCCTTTTCTTGAACCAGAAACTTGACAGTGCTTGCAATTGTGAGGATCCACGCGATCATGAACAGGATGGGAAACATCAAACCAACGCTGTGCAGGAACCTGCGCGTCATCCACAAGCACACGGCCAAGCACATGGCGATGATCACTCAACGTGCAGTCACAAAGTGTGGACGCATGAGCCATTACGGCAAAGGAACTTAAACAAAAAAACGATTAGCCGATCTTGACGTGGATCGGCAACTCTGCAGTTATAGATTATCCATATATACACCCCGTTATTCTGCTAATCACACCCACAGACGTGGATTTGATTTAAGTGACTCAGGCAACTGGTGGCGTTCTTGGCAATTTGTCAATCGAGCATGCTTGACATTGGGAAGTTGAAGACCCAGTATGACTTAAAATAAAATAAAATACACCAATACACGGGAAGTTTGATGGCCTCAGCAAATGTGCCAATTAAAGTGATGACGTAAGGTAGCAGAGACACATTGGAGTACTTGCTGTAGAGTCTTAACCCAGGGCTCTACCCGATTCAACTGTGCAGCCTCGCATGCAGTATGTGCTACTGAAAATGAAAGTATTAGGCTTTGACCTATAACTGATCTCGGTTCAAGCTAGCCTTACCGTGATGTAGATCAGAAGTGCCCTGTGATTGACTGGAAGTGTTGTAAAGACTTTAAAATGTGTACGCGGGCTAACAGATTTTTTTACGAAGGATACTTATCCTTTGATTGTTTATTTCGTTCGCCACGGCAATGCTCATGATGGTTTTGCATCGGCCTACGAGAGGCACGCGCCATGCGTTCCACTCACGAGTCGTCCGTGTAGCAGGGGTACGGCATGGGCTGCACCTGCAGCGCCGGCTCACTGACATCCCGCCGATGTACAGGGAGATGGCGGCGCGCTCCAGCATGTCCTGGATGGGCAGGAAGGCGTGCGTGTAGTACATGTAATTCTGGTTGGTGTGCGGACCCGGCACCCAGACCAGGTCTCGGAGGTAGTCTGTGCGCATCACGTTCTGAATGCTCAGCCGCAGCGTGTAGTTGAGGTGGGTGGCCAGCGGGAGGTTTGAGACGGCACGACGGGAGCGGTTCTGTGCCTCGGGGAGGTGGAAGATAACACCTGCGGAGCAACAACGTAAGAGATTAATGTTTGAAGTGCAGGGCCGCACGGCAGTTCCAGCTCCTTTCGGATGGGCGGACCGCAGTCAAACCGCTGTGCGGTCGCCACCGTGGAACTGACATAGACTATTAAAATAAATTATATATTATTTTTTACCAGGTAAGGCCCACTGAGCTGTATAGATATTTTTTCAGAAGTGACCTGGGCCACAATGATAGCTCTACGAAGTGGCTTATGATCACGTGGAAACTTATCGCAGCCATTACATTAAAAAATGTGGAGGGAAAAACCAAAGCACCCGAAGAAAAATCCATACGACTTGTGCGGATTCGAAAGACACACGATGGCTTTCCCGTTAGTCTGTAATTATTTGTGCTATGTATTGGTGACTGAAATTTCTGACACTCATTTCGCAGTAGTAATAATAATGATAAAGAACAATTATTTACCCTGGAAGCTTCAATGAGTCTGACAACTTTTTACGGGAGATAAGCTTTATCAGTTTTTGGCACATGTGATCATTACAGTACTTAAAGAAAGTGCCTGATGTTTGAGATTTATTACAATGTCCACATGGAGACCAGTCAGTATGCAAAATTGCACCCTAATAAATCATCATGTGACATGTTATTACTGTAACCGCAGTGGAGTATAATTTATCATCGTACCCGTTGACCATATAACTGGTATGAGTGCCACAAGTGAGTTAGTGTTCATAAAACTCCACGTACAATTGAGCACTGAGATTGTTTTCTTGGGTACTGTATTTGTGACCGCAATAATTCATTAAGTAGCATTATTGCAGTGAACACAACAGCGACAAAGTGAGTTGTACCGTGCGTATTTGCTTTATTTATTGAGTGGAGCGACACATTCACGTTTGCTGACAATGTTGTTGCATTACCATAGTAATTCAGTAAATGAAAGTGCGAATTGTGTCACCCTAAAAGTATCACTTGTGTGAATTCGAAAGGCAAACAGCATGACGGCGAACTTTTAGCTGAAGCATATGGCAAGAAAATCCCACACAATGTGCCGTTTTAGCAACGAGAATAGTGCTTCGTCATGTAGCTCCGGGTTAAAGAGGTGGTGTTGACTCAGGAGAGCATCTCCCCGAAGAGTGTGCAGACTTACTGGCCATGAGATTGTTCTCCTTGTTGAGTCCAATGGCCCTCTTGTTGAGCTCCTCCACAGAATCGCTCGGCACAAAGCGGTTGAGCTCCACGCACGATGAGATGTTCACCATGAGCGTGGAAAGCGTTTTCAAGTTATCCATTGTAGTGTCAGTGAGTTGAACTCCAAGCTCCTCTGCGATACAAGGACAACGATTCCCTGTTTAGCCTTAATACTGTTAGGGCAAGTGCTGTTCAGCAAAGCACATATGAAGACCGGCACAGTACTCACGAGGGGGTGGGTGACCAACACCATGCCCACACACCACACCAGATTCTCATTTGAGGCTGAGTCAACCGAGAGGCAGCCCAGGAGTGGTTCAGATAATCGTCACTGGTGTTGGCTGTGAGTGGGAATCGAACTCGGGTCACTGGATTCGTAGCGCACACAGGCAAACTGATTGCTAACACATTCACCATCATCTTAATGGAATGTTCCAAAGGAAAGTGCTACTATGGGTGTTAGAAAGGATAAAGAGTCTGATATTACCATGCAAGGCGTGTGGTCTTTGCTTTAGTGTTTAAAATTAGATATACTGGGGTTCCAACTGAAAGGAGGGAAAATTATTCCACTTGTACAAAGCAACAAACAACCTCTCCTTACATCCACTGTATCCTAAATTTATTTATTCAGTACATTGCAATATCTTCCTGCTCTTAAGTGGTAAGCAATGTTTGAAATAAAGCATAATTATTTTTTAATTATGATTTACATTTTCCTCTCCTTTTCACTTTAAAAAACAGTACTTATTTGGTAAAATGTTTGCATTTTATAATAATTGTAAACCAAGTGAATCGTAATGAAAATGGAATTAGCGATTCATGACATGCATATAAATGGTTCATCGCAATGAGACATTTCAAAATGTTGTATCCATATTTTAAAACCTGTACCTAACACTTCTTTATAATATACTAAACCAAAATAATACAGTAAAGTACGGATTAAAATAAATGTAAAGCTTTTCAGACCGTTTGAGAAAATCTTACCAAAAGATTTTAAGTTTTGCATGAAGCTTGTCATGTTTATGTTCATTTGACTTCTGATGAAGCCTTGTACGAAGGGATTTGCCAGGGCATTCTGACACGGAAGAGAAGAAAACCACACTCAGGAAACCACATCCACAATAGCTGGACACATTTGATCATCAAAAACCACATTTACCTCAACATAATTGTCATAAAATGTATCACAACTAAACAATACTCTACGATTACCTTTCGTATACTTCATGAATGCATATATTTCAGCACATTTTCTTCAGAATAATAATTTAGTTCAGCGTTTTACTTTGCTTATGCACCGAGATCAAATTAAACTTACCTTCAGTATTCCCAATTGTTGGATCTGCAAGTTGGCATTTTGGTTACCCATGGCATGCAACCATTCTTGGGCATAGCTGCTTAATTCCCCCATTTTCTGGAATGTTGAATTGGCCTGCACATGACAAAACATTGAAACTATACATCAGTACACATGTTTAGGTACACGTGTTTAGGGACAAAGAATAACAAAACAAATGGTTTGATACATTAGTTTATTAACTATTACTGCAGCTGCATAAAACAGGATATGATTAAATGTTTACTTCTTTCACTACATAATAAATTAGAGATTTATTTAAAGGTGCAGCCCTACAATTGCTCGCTCACTGCTGGCAGAAGGCCGTCCACTAGAGAGAGCGTCTCTCTCTCGCGAGAGAGAGCTTCTCTCGCTAGCTCTCTCTCTTTCTCTCGCTAGAGAGCGCTTCTCTCGCTAGTAAGAGCTCTTCTCTAGAGCATCTCTGCAGGGTATTTTGAGTCCTACTCTTCCAAGCTGGCCAGACGTCATCGAACAGTTTGGAGTACCCACACTTTACCCCACCACCACGTGACCTGCAAAATCAAATGTCGGGTGCCCATTTAAACTGCCGGGAGGACAGAGGTGGGGAGATTTGAGACACTTGCCCATTCTTCCAACTGCCAGCAGATCGAACGGGTGAACCTCTGGATTGCAAGTCCAGCATGATAACCGTTACATCACTGCAAGCAAGTTAATTTAATATTGATTTCATTCACATAATTTTGAACACTTCTTTGGCGAAGGCGACAGGCGTGATGTGCTGCAGCGCCCGGGGGGATGCAGCCTCACCGTGCGGATGAGCAGTTCGGTCGCTGCACTCCTGGGCGTGTACAGAATTTTCCCCAACATCAGCGGCTTCAAGAAACGCCAAATCACTTCGCCGTTTTTGCCGTGAATGATGTCCGTGTACACATCGAGACAGTAGGGGCCTTGGGAGGGGGGGGGGAGAACACGTCACGAGGTAATCACTGAGGGCCGAACATTGAACAAGAGACGAGATGAAAGCTGTCTCGGTTGAAAGATGCAGCAATGGACAGAGAGGAGTCAGGCCCCGATGCCCAAAAGGCAACGGGCTCGACGAGGAAGGCTGTCAGGCTGCTTTAAAAGTTAATCTTCTCGTTCTTGATTCATCTTAGTCCGATCACTATTGCTCTTGTGACAACATGAGGTAAGGTGTGGTAATGTTCGGGTTAGGGCTAGGTCCTTCAAGTAGCAGGGCAAACGAAACTAAACTCTGATACCATTTAATGCACTTCTAGTTGCATGTAAATAATGTATCGTGGCCAATGCGATTGACACCTCCACATGCGCTCACAAAGACCAAAAGTGCCAATATTCCATAGAGATAAGGGAGATGTATGCTCAATAAAATACATATACATAAATAATAAATCAACTACTCATAGCCACATGAGCGCTGAGCTTCTGTTAACACCCAATGATGTTGGGTGTATTCTCCAGCGCAACGCTGTATAAAATTGTCAACATTTTTCTTTTCAACACTCCTCCTTTTTGCTGAAAAACCAAATCAATTGGCGTATTTGCCCACGTGACAACGTGAATTGATTGGTTCTGTTGCGTGGTGCGGGATTATCGTAACAATACACTCTACCTCCACGATTCACATAGTTGAGAATCATATAGCCATTTCTATCCCATTTGTTACGTAACCTCCGCCAAACGTCCCCCAACTCACTTGTGCCGTAGGGGATGTTATATTTAGCCTTGAAGTCTTCAGGGGAGAGCGATGATGATGGTAATGGGGTGGGAAGATTGGCCATCCTCACGTCTGCCAACATCCTCTGGGTGGTCCCAGCGCAGAAGGTCTTTGAGAGTTTACTCAGGGACGGAGTGTTTGTGCTTCTCGCCTGCCGCGCACCTGGGACTGGACAGACAACCGCGCAGTGCTCGGTGAAGCGGGAGCCCTGTTTGCCCCGTGGGTAGAAGTACGTTACGGTTACACTCACAAATCATGGATCCTTATTATTCCCTCCAATTTTAGCACCCCTTTCAAATGCGTATTTAATTTATTCACTCGCTTTATTATTCTTTCAGTCTGGTGCCACCGTTGCAGAGTGGCTTGACTCACAAATCCAAGATTGCGAATTCAATTCCAGGTGAGGGGTAAAATTTAAACGCTCTGTCCATCCAGGGTTGACGGAATATAAAAAAACGGCGTCGTGTGGAGGCATCTGCCCCCCGCAGTGCCACTGTGCGATGTTTGCCATTCTAGAACATCGTTATAAGTTACATCACTCGTGTCCATCCATATTTAGTTGATATAATACCTAAATGAGGTGATTGTTCTATTGAAACACTCGTCTCCGCCATAGAAATGAGGAATTTCCAGCCAGCTCACGGCCATAAAAGTATGGAACCATTGTCAGCGTTGGGACTCTGCACTGCCTGAATTGTGTCAAATTCTGACTTGTAAAATATGCTATTCACAATAAGCTTGACCTGTGATATTTTTTACTTGATAATGCAATACATTTCTAACGTATACATTCTCATTTACCGTTGGAGAAGGGTCTGTTATAGATAGAATCAATTAACTAAACTCGAATTAAATAAGCCACACATCTTTACAATACATAGATATTGAAGGGAAAGATGCCATGTGTAGTGAGGAACAATTCTCTTCGAGTAAGCGTGTGTATTTGTTGAGAGCGGGCCACATAGGCTGTTGCAGTGTGAGCGGGGCGTTACCTGGGATGACTGCATTATGTCGCTGATGTTCAATTGCCTCACCGCATCCAGCAGTTGTGCAAGGTCGTCATGAATGGCTCTACCTTTTGCATTATCATTAGCAGCCTGCCAACCACTATTAACAAGAGGTTCTCAAAGTCCTTCAGTATCTGGGGAGTCAGCATCTGTGAAATGTACATGATGCATGAACACACGCAATTACATACAACAAACACATCTATTGTGCATGCACGCAAAACACAAAACACGCGTGTATAAGATACTAAAGTTATCGATGAATGCCTCTTCATGTCGACAGCATTGCACAGTCTTGTTTTGCTGACATTCACTCACTCGAGCACAGGCCATGAATTTCATCAACATCAATTTTCAATAATCTTTCATGCATCTTTCCTCTCTGGCCTGACATTGTTTTACAATTTGTCCAAGAATGATAATGTAATCTCTAGCCCTGCCCACTTACCCTTGGGTTGTACCCATCTCAAACATTTCTAACCTTTGGCTGCAGCAGCTCTCTCGCCATATTTCTTCCTGCCTCAGCAGTCCACCTGCTGTATTTTTTCACCTGAAGACGATTGCTTGTGTTGCGATCGAAACGTCGTGATTTTATTTTATTATTTTTCTATCCACGAAATAATGTCTCACCCATCCTTTACATATTACAGTATCCTTAATAACTTCCGCTATTAAATGCGTCCACTCTTCCCATCATCCACGTATTTTCACGGATAAGAGGGGCTTATCCAGAAGCAGAGGTGATTTTGTTCTAATATCCAAGTTTATCCTGAGATGAGTCGACTAGCAGTGGCTTCCCACACACGTTTGTATTTTTTCACAGAGAAGCCGAGTCAGCCATATAAATAGTACTGCATTAACCCTCTTAGCCACGTTTGTGTCCAGACAACTGCGTGGATAAAACGAGTAATGAGAGAAGCAATTTCCTCAGGTAAATGCGGATAATAGGATCCGTCCAATACCGCCCTCGACATGATCACAGATACGGGGAGTTTGTGAGTGCGTGCTGTACCTTGCAGACAAAAGCCTGCGGCCTACCTTGTAAATGATGTTGCGGATATTGATGTGCTCCAACAGAGTAATGACCATCTTGACGGAGGCAAGTGGGCTCAGGGAGCAGAGATCACGGCTGACGTTGCCGCTTGTGCCCTCCGGGAACTTGAGAAGCAGTGCGAGGGTCTCTTCGTTGCACGTTTGGCTCACGCTTTGCATCATCAGTGGCGTCAGGTCATAAACCTTGCCAAGAAGAACACGCACGTGGAAGAAATAAATTTGTGCATTCGTTCATTACAACATTTATAAGGTGTGCAAGTCGAACTATAAAGGTCATTCAGAGGTGCGGGAAAAACAACACTGAAGCCGATGCGTGTTTACGTATATGTTGAACTTATTTCGCACCTACGTAGCCAAACATGCTACTCGGAGGTGTGATGTTCAAACATGATGTTCAAGTACCAAATGGACGCCTATTGCAAGGGCGTTGCCTATGTGTTGTCTTTTGTACGTTCTCTGGTCTAACACTGGTGAGAGAAGGCCATAAAAAGGCTGTCTCTTGTGTAGGTCAATCAGTTGCAAAGACAATGTATATATTACCAAAACATTTGTGGTTAATGCAGACTTTATTCCTTGAAATAGGTGTCTATTTGGTGTTTGAATATCATAACAACTTTTTTATTGCCGGATAGTGTTAAGCCTATTTTTTTTTCATTAATATTCGTTGGTCTTTGTATACGAATGAGACTTTCCCATATTGTTGGTTGCCACCAACATTAGGTTACCGTTTTAACCTTATGACTGGACATCTGTGAAAAAGGGCTTTAAAGCTCGTCGGATTCCTCCAGTATAAATAAATATTATGCAAAAAATTATATATATTCTGAATGGAGCACGATTAAGTTGAAGTCAATAAACTACAATGTCAAAAGGTAAATTTCCCCAGATTCACATTTATCGAACTGACTTTGTAAGGCAATACACGGAATAACTCACGATTCCATATACCTTTTTGTGGCCCCCCTTCACTGGAACAAACTTCCCCTCCACATTCACCTCATCTCCACCATCACATGCCACGTTGTACCGTTCTTAATTATTTGTAAAGTGCCTTGGTTAAGGTGCTATATAAATTCCGTTAAGATAAGATACTGTACCTACACAATGTAATCCCAAATAAACGAATTATGAATCAATACTGTGTATACCCATTGTCTTTTATACGCGTTCATAAATCCCCCCCTCCTCCCATTTCGCCCAAGAAGAGACACAAGTGATGTCATCGCATCTACGCCTCTATTTAAGGAGCGAAGCAGGAGGACTTCTCCACAAATCTGGCTGTCACCTGATGAAGCTGGTTGTAATTACTGGCGAAACGTCGCGGTACTCAGACTGTAAATGTTGTTAATTGCTCTCCAAACCTTACTAATTTGCTGTGTCGGGTGGTGGCGGCTTTAACGACACATTTATATATTTACCCGATCTAACCCAAAAAAACTCTATTATGGATATTGGTCGCGAAAGCCTACGTGTTAAACTTATAATACCGTGTAGTTTGTACGTAATGGGGGGTTTGTGAGGGTCGCGTTGCCTGCAGTGCTCTTGTTTCTTTTGGGCGGGTACCTACCTGGGATGTTGTGAATTTAGCTCCGAGAAATGCCGCGATGGTTCCCTCTGAGAGGCCAGTCAGCTGCCGGAGCTGCTCCACCAGGCTGCCGGTATCTTTGAGCAGATCCCGCACCAGCACCTCTGCAGGTCACACCAAACGTCTCGTCACACAGCAGCTCAACCGCAGCACGCGCACCTTGTCACACAGCATGCCCTCACAAACGTGAAGCAGAATGACGTCGCATGCTTCCGTGGACAAAAAAATCCCACAATGCCACAAAAGTGTGTACATACAGACGAGCATCATCTAGCCTTTAAAGAATAGACGTAGGCATCTTTTTTTAAAGACGTAACAGTAAAGTAGCAGAACTGTTTGTTAGTCTCCCATTATACAGGGAGGAACAATGTTCCACACTGCCACCAGGGAATATTTAGCTGTCTGTCTGTCTGACTGTCTGTATGTCTGTCGTGCATAAATAAATATATAATACACACAGCTCTTTGATTGGTGGAGACCTTACAAACAGCTCTTTGATTGGTGGAGACCTACTGCCGGGTACGGAGAGGGGAGGTGCCTAAGGGAGGAGGGTCAGGGGAGGGGCCTAAGGAAGGGGGGAGTCAGGAGTGGGGCCTGAGGGGGGGGGGGTTCAGGGGAGGGGCCTGAGGGGGCGGTCAGCGGAGCGGCCTGAGGGAGGGGGGGTCAGGGGAGGGGGGGTCAGGGGAGGGGCCTAACAGAAAGGGGGTCAGGGGAGGGGCCTAAGGGAAGGGGGATCAGGGGAGGGGCCTGAGGATATGGGGGGGGGGTGCTCAGGGGAGGGGCCTAACAGAAGGGGCGTCAGGGGAGGGGTCTAAGGGAAGGGGGGTCAGGGGAGGGGCCTGAGGATATGGGGGGTGGTCAGGGGAGGGGCCTAAGGGGGCGATAGTTAAGGGGGCTGTCTGCCTGGCTACCTAAAGTCAAGTTATCTTTTACACACACAGGTACGAACAACAAGTTCCACACTGCCCACCAGGGATTATTTGTCTGTCTGTCGTGCACGAATGCGCTGTCCAACCAAGTTCCTTCCTGCCCACTCCGAAGGAACGTGTTTAGGGATATGTATAAGCTCATTTGTTTCTACAGGAATAGTGCCATGGATTTCTATGGGGATAACCAATGTCTAATAGCCAGGTGTGTTTGATGACGGAAAGGATGTGGCTCATTTAATACAATGGCATATGCGGCACTAGTTTTTGTCCTTGAACATTTCTGTTCGAAATACTCGAAAAACTTCAATTGATGACAGCGCTTTCGCTAAGCTCGGGGCTATTTATGCTTGGACTTTTTGTAGCACCTCCGGTGAGCACAGTTGACTACGTACGGTGTGAATGAAATTCAACATACGTAAATATACGGCGCGTTATCCTCACCAAGCCACACTTCGCAGCTCCGTGGAGTTGCGGTGGATTAACCCTCATGGCCAACATGGCACAGTCAATCCCGTGTCGCATAGCCAGTTGATTCATGGCTGTACATTGCTATTACATGTTCATAGCAATGCACTCGACTACAATGCCATCGCAACAAATTATGTACAGGGATTTGCCATTGAATATGATCTAACCGTGATTTAATTAATTTACGACAACTGCAAACACACTCCACAGCTGTGCCAAACATTTCTGCTGCTTTAATGTTATGTAATTTTATAAGGGCACATTTTTCATAGTTTGTATATTGCTGTTGAGGTGAAGATAATCCTTTAGCAATATTTATGTTTATATATTTAAATATAATGGTTGCCTTGACAATGGGTGCTACAGCAAAAACTTAATTGTACATATTTCTGATCGTGAACTTACGGTTAAATGCATTCATTTCGTTCGTAGGTATGTCCAGGGAACTAAAGACTCCTAAAGTATTATTAGATGCTTGATTCATCAGTGCCACAGTCCTGAAAATAAAAAGAGGAATCAATGAGTTAATAACAACACTACCAACACATCTACAGTTAATAACAATACCACCAACACATCTACAGTTAAAAAGAATACCATCAACACATCTACAGTTAATAACAATACCATCAACACATCTACAGTTAAGAACAATACCACCAACACATCTACAGTTAAGAACAATACCACCAACACATCTACAGTTAATAACAATACCACCATCCCATCTACAATGGTCAATAATATTTGATTTCCTCATCATAAGATGAAATAACATGAGCCAATTACAAATATTTAAACACATATGGGAATGGATCTAAATCTTGCATCATCACGTGCCCATTATCTATGTATGTTGAACTTCTTTTGCACCGTACGTAGCCAACCGTGCTAATTGGAGATGTGGGGTGAAAGACAACACACAACACAAAAAGCCGCTCAATTTAGGTGGTTTGAAAGTGCGTAGCTCTCCAGCGGCTTCCCAACATTGAAAAGAAGAGCGTTCCAGACGGCCGCAGCACCCACGCGATATGCTCCTGTTACTGAACGTTATCCTGAACGAGTGCCAGCACCTGTTGAGAAGTTGAATCCGCTCGGTGGCGTCACCGACCAGAAGGAAGAGCACCGCCTCCCCGAAAACCGTCAGCTCCCCAACGGGATCCTTCGCCGCCCTCAGCACCATCTGAAGCGCCAGCAGCTGCGTCTCGAGCGCCGAGCGGGGAAACAGCTCTCCCGTGCGAGCCACCACCAGCGCGAGCTAAGACAGCGCCACAAGGGTCAGTCAGCTGCTTAGTCGCTTCATCGAGATGACAACGTGCGACTTTGGATCGGTAACTGTCGTTTGGCAACACTGGATAACGATGGGTTGGTTTCCATCACTGGAAGTCGCCTGCTCACGTTAGCAAGAAGCACGTGACTTTTTGATGCAATGAGCAAAGACAATTTTTTGTTATAATGCATAGCACTTGCAGATGTTCTCCTGTTGTGATTTAGGATTATTTTGAAGAATAATTCAGATTTTTATTATTAGTCCAGTGAAGTTGGTGGCGTCCACACTTTTGATGTCCTGTTACGAAAGGATAATGTTTGTCCCCTTCTCCCAAAAAAGGCTATTTTATAAAAAGGAATGTGAATTAAATTGACTGTATTTGACCAGGTGATATTGAGTTTTACAGTTTCTTGCTAAACACATTAACAATTGACAAATATCAATCTCAAAGCTGCACAGTAACCCATCTCATCGCTCCATCTCTGCGGTTGTCACCCTCTTGAACACGCTCGCTCCTTCGGCTGCTGGTCCCCTGTTTGTCTCAACCACTGGCCACCATCCCTTCTAGTACCACTAACTTTTATTGACAGCTAATGGGGAGGTATTTGACATGCATATCTTTAATCCACACGTTCCTCTTTCTGGTTTGAACTGTCAAAAATGCGTCAATTGTAAAAGCACTGCATTATTGAACTGCCTTTAATTATGACGTGGTTAACTCTTCAGTTATTCATATCATGCCACTGCTGTCATTTTGCGCAAAGGTGGGATTGCACTCCTGGAAGTGATGTTAGACATATGGTGGGATGAATTAAATTTAAAGACATTATTTTGCCCAGCAAAGACATTTAAAGAGAGACATGCTTTTCCCCCATGTCTGTCTATTGTGAATTGAAAGCGTTTGCGATTTCATTGAACTGCTATTGAAAAGCTGGAATATGGTAAATCATTATTACGTTTCGATATATTTGTTACACACACCTTCTCATCAGTGGTCGCATTTCCTTCTTCTGTTAAAACATCAATGAGAGTTTTAATCCATTCTTCTGAAAATACAAAGGATGCAGAAAATGTCAACAGAAAATGAAAATCTCATGACCAAGAATCCACGCACATTGCACGCTGTAGACCGACACTGCCCCGAACCTTGCAGCCCCTACTGGAGACATTGACCAGAGATATTTAAAACCCAGTTTTTTACGCAGGCAGTGAAGACGTACTCTGGTGTACTGACTTGACTACAATGCCAAATGCAGACAAATACAGTTGCTTTTTTATGACATGATTATTTTAAAATACTTGAAATGATTTAACACAAAGTACGGTGACTTTGTGTCTGCAATAAATAAAGTACAATACTCCAGAAAAATGCCCTGCAGTAAGATGAACTCATTGAGCCTTCGGCAATGTGTGGCTTTGTGATGATGAACGACTTTTGACAGTGAGTTTAGAAAGAGCTCAGTGAGAGTATTTTACGTAGAATGTTGTGTTATCCCCCCCCCCCCCCCCCCACACATGTAATCCCAGCCATGGTAACTGCCATTATCTCATGAGTTGGAAAATCCATTCGAAAATCTGGCAGAGCAGTGTGCCCCGTGTCTGAGAACACAGCAGAGGGCGAACTTCCCCATACAATCTGCCATTAGTTTAACACGGAGTAGGCTTTCGCGACCAATTTCATCCACAATACAGGTTTTTTTGGGTTAGATCGTGTAAATATGTAAATGTGTCGTTAAACCTGCCACCACTCGACACAGCCAATTAGTAAGATTTGTCACGTAGACAGAGCATGCCAATTCGTTTCTAGTACAGCACATACAATGGACAGGATGTACAAGAACAATAGGCTCGCATAATGTGCATGCATAATGTACATTTATTACCATATAAATAACTCGAACGGCAATGGATGCCCATAGTCATTTATACCATTCATGAATCCTCTCCCTCCCCCCCACTTCGCGCAAGAAGAGCACACAAGTGACGTCATCGCACCTACGCCTCTATTTCAGGACGAAACAGGTGGACTCCTCCACAAATCTGGCTGTCGTCTGATGAAGCTGGTCGTAATTACTGGCGAAACGTCGTACTCCGTTTGTAAATGTTGTGGCTTGGCTCTCCAACACACCGGTGTGCTGTACTAGTGACGAATTGGCACGTTCTGTTTACGTGACAACCCTTACTAGTTGGCTGTGTCGGGTGGTGGCGGATTTAACGACACATTTATATATTTACAGGATCTAACCCCAAAAAACCTCTATTATGAATCTGCAATTCGATTGCCACGTGTCATAGTATTAAATACTTATTCAGCCAGGAGAGCAACTGAGTCTAATGACTTTTTTTCAGGAGGGTACTGCATTGGGATTTAGTTTTTTTTTTTCCAGCCAATTAACGGATATTTATACGTGAAAATAACCTATGGTGATTGTGGATAAAAATTATCCGGCACCACTTCAAGTAACTTTTTACCTGTGGCTTGATCTGATAGAGAGAGAGGAGTGATGAAACTTGAAATCTGCTCCACCACAGCAGCGGAAAGATTCTTCGTCACGATACTCAAGAGTCTGGATAGTACAGCAACAAGTCAGTTACCACCATACACAACCACACAGCAGATGTTGTCCATACAAGTTTAAACCGTGAAATAAGATGCGGCAGCTTTAACAGCGACATTCACACAATACAAGTTGTGATTTCTCACCACGTGAAATAAAACATATTTTAACACGAAGTAAATATATTTTAAAAGCCTCAAAATTACGAGAAATTTACTCAATTACTGTGGGGTACCAATTTTTTTTATTTCGACGTGAAGATTTCGTCGCCAGTCTTCACAAGTTTAAATCACATTTATACCAAAGTACAAAAATGAAAATCAGGCCTACCATGGCTCAAAACGGAGAATAAACTTAACACGTGATACGGACAACTAATCGCGTCAGAAATATTCAAATAACCGGTGGAAAAAAATATTTAACACGGTGCTTCTGTCCGGAGAATGGACTGCGTGCATCAATGACCTCATGATGAGGTTCACGGTGGAGCTGCTGTTGTGGGACTGGCAGCGGCAGGAGTTGAGTGCAAACGCCTGGAGGCCGTCGGATGTTTGCGCCGCAATGTCCTCCAGCTCTCTGGAGGCAACTCGACGTCGGCGCAGCTCGCATTGCCTCGCACCACCTGCAGCTCGACAGAAACGACGCAGGGCGAGGGTGTCTCTGAACGCAGCGCGTTGACTTCTGAAGCAGCGTGATTACCGTACACTCGGAACACTCGGCAAACAGCGATTGCGAGCAAAGAGTGCGTGGACGATAAGTTGTGCTCACACCGGAAACCCAGCACTGCTGATGAGCCTCACAAAGCTGATGAACCGAATTGTGTGGTTTTTTTTCTTCGAAATAACGAAGCTCTTAGCTCTTTAGTTATTGTTTTATCACCCACAGTTTTGTCAAGAGAGTAGATTTTGTAGAACAAAATAGTTGTATTGTATTTGCAGTCGTAAATACACTGCATCGTGCATAAACCAATGTGAAGCCCTCTCAAACAAAGTGTCCTCTATGGAGCTGAATAGTTGTCAATTCAGGGAGCTTTGTTTATTTTGTTAATTACATCTTTTGAGAGAATCTTTCACGTACTCATCATCATCGTTACCCATGATAAATATATTTCTGGATGGGGGTCTTCCAAAGCCACCACCATCTCCCACAATCCTGCAGTGTTTCATAATTACCTGCTGAGAATCAGCCACCAAAATGGACGTGGAAAGTGCCATTTGGAGGAGGTCGTGGAACATTCCTTGTGTGTTCCCACATGCAAGGAAGTTACAAACGCTGCTTTGCACATCTGGAATGTGGAGGAGGGGAGAGATGTTAGAGAACAAAAGAGCTATCTAATCTCAACAAGATTACTTTCATATTTACGAACAAGGCAGTTTGCTGAATCGTCAAATACTGTCAGCTGTTATATAAATGACACACGTGGAAACACATTTCAAACGATATTGTGACGTCTTAATACTTGTTTGTCTGGGGAAAAAACACCAAACAGTATTGACATTTACAAAGCATACGAATGTGACAGTGTCAAGATGTGGGACTTTACAGTGCAACACAAAAACCAGGGGAGGCGAGTCCACACGGGGAAGCTCATGTAGGTCATGAGGTCAAAACTATCCTCTGGATTTCTTTACTTCTTGTGAAATGGTAACAATATTCACGCGTAGCAGCATTGTTTATCGTATACGCGAAGCGTTGAGGGGTGTCGAGGTGCATGGAGATGGGTGGGTGAGGGTCTGTGTATGGAGTAACACGTTGCATCTGTGTTCTATTCTCAGTTTGGGGTGGCGTTTTAAGACAGATTGGACGGTTTTGTGAGGTTTGATAAAATCGTTTCCATATTTGTTAGAATTCTGAAGTCTGTTTGCTTAACTTGCAGCTTCGGTGCCCGAATGCTGCTCGGTGGAACAGTGCAATCGCCCAACGTGTCTGCTTTGTGACGATGTTTGTTTAGAAAGGTATTTGGTGTCATGTTCAGCCTGCAATTGCCATGCCTAGGACTAGGCACATTTCTCATGTACGATTGAGCGGTGAATTTTGTTTGACTCACAGTACAAGAGTTCAACATTAATTGCGTTCATCAATGTAACAACACACTCACCGTTAAAGTTCAGGAGTAGTCCATGGAGTACTTTCTCAATCTGCCAGAGCAATTGTGGTTGGAATTGTGATGGGAAAGTCTCACTGAGATGAAGGCAGACTTTAGTTATGCTGTGGATATACAATGACATTAAGGATGAAAAGAAAATCATTTCAAGTAACAATACACAATGCAGCCATGTACATACTCCATAATTCTTACAAAACAACAGGCTTTACCACATCATCACCAAGCAGAACTAGCTCATGCCTTCGTGAATATTATGGAGAGGTTTTATGAATGCTGGGAAAACATGAAGAGTGCAAACCGAAAACACAGTTTTGTGTTCGTTTTGTGTGCAGCTTCTGTTAACCAAATTGGCCACATAACGATGCATGCTTAAGCACCTGCTATACGCCTGTGGCTGCTTAGATAATGAACACAGCATAATAGGGAAAGGGCCTTCACTGGAGGGAGATATCTCGAGGGCCCTCTCGATATATCCCTCGAGAGAGGATCATCTTTTGTCCTGCTTTTACAAACTGGCCAGACCTCTGGCAACAGGGAGAAGTATCCACACATTACACCCACCCATATTATAGCCTGCTGATCAATTAACTGTCATGTAATCATTTATACTCCTGGGTGGACAGAGGTGGGAAGATTACAATAAAATCGGGCCATTTCAACTGTTACACTGGGGGAATTAACTGAACGCACCCACGACCTCTGGATTGCAACAAATAGTGTGCTGTCCATATTATTGAGAATGTATAGTCACCTAATTCAGCCTTATTAACTTTTTTGAGGGCTAATTGGCGTGTTTTTTTTGGTAAAAATGTTGAATTCAAATTCAGTGACCCGATGGTTAATAAATGCATGGAAAAATACACATTGGTGTGTAGATTTTCACTCCCATATGAAATCAGTATCTGGTCAAGTCTTGAGCCAGGTTCATCATTGGAAGGAAATCCTTACCTGGAGATAGCAGCTTGCTGCGTCGTGCCACCAGCCATGAGGAAGGCCACCCTTGCACTTTCCAACAATGGAGCTAAAACATTGAGAGCAGGAACCTCTCCTGCGAGCACTTGCAGCAGCTCAATCATCGCAACCGAGGAGTTCACGACGTCACCTGCGCTGAAGCCGTCATTCGCGACTAGGTGGAGAACTTGAAAGTACACACTTAGAATGCCTTCAGCCGTGTCCGCTGTAAGAGTCCCATTGTAGATCCGCTCTTCTCCAAACACCCTCAGCAGTGAAAGGACGGCCTTGATGAGCGCTACTTCACCATCGGTGGATGAGTTACTCGTTGAGAGGGCGATGTTCAAGACACCACTGATACTCTTTAGAATGTTCAGTGTATTATTCAGGCTCATTCTGCTCTCCGCGATTGCAAAGGGTATAATCTCAAATACGAGTTGTTCAATCTCACCGACTTTGGTCATTATTGATTCAGCCCCAGTGCTAAATGACAAGTTGTACATTGTTGATATTATTTTTCTCACCATCAATGTGTATGCATTTACTTCTGGAAAGTTGATGTCTGTGCTATTCAACAAGTTTGTAATTATTTGCAGTAATTCTGGCAAAGATACATTAGTGTTACTGCTCACATCAATTAGGTTTTGATGCACGGTTCTGAGAATGTTCACAATGTTCAACAATTCTACGCGATCTTGGACTGAGGAGGTGTTTAGCTTTTTTAGTGCAGTTATCAGTTTGGCATAGTCCTCATCAGATGATCCATTCAGGTTTGTTATTATCGTTGACGTTTGCATTAACAAATCGGCCACGTTTGTTATCAGCTGATTATTGGTGATATTTCCTACAGCTCGAAGGGTGCCAATAAGCAAGTGCTCAGTCACATTGAGCCAGTCTCGCTCGCTCGTTATCGACAACAGTTGTATGAAGTTTAAGTACGATGCCATCTGAGACTCCACATTGAAAGAGAAACTTCTCTGCAGCAATTCTATAATCCTGATTATTTCTTTGGCTCCGGTAAACGAATCCTGATTTGTCGTACTGTTAAAGTCGCTCAGCAAAGCAAACACATTTTTGATGAAGGCTATGATGTTTTCAGTCTGTGTATTATTATCAGGAAAGCCCAAGTCTTTCATAGCACTGAAAGTAACCATAATTGTGTCTATTGCTTTGATAGCATCATTGAAGTTGTGCATGGATGTGGTGTTGGAAAATAGTGTAAGAAAATTTGAAATTGAAACTAATATTGGGTCATCTTCAATTAGACAAACGCTCGTGTTTACGGTGCCAATGATGCTTTCGGAAAGGTTAGTCATACCACTGTCTAGCTCAAGCAAAAATGGGCAAGGGAGATTCAAAGTCTCAGAAATTTTCAACAGAATCTTAGTCCACTCATTAATCCACTGCAGGTGACAATAAAACATCTCTGAGAGCTGTGGTAAACTGTCCGTGACATTTTTCTGGCTTTCATATAAAAGTGGCTGAAATATATTCAAAATATCTACGGCTATAAACGCTGCACAGGATGTGGTTTCATTCGAATGCATTGAACACGCTTTCTCTATATTCCCTGTCATGTCCGCTATTTTACAGCCAATGTCGAACATAAAATCCATGGGAGTTACCTGATTGGAAACATTCTGTTGCAGCAAATGTTGGATAACGGCCTTTGTAGAGCAATTGTGTCCGCCAAATTCATGCAAAGATGAGTTGCTTATCTCCAGCATGTGAAGTCTAACCAATTGGAGAAACTGTTCAGTTAGTGTGCTCACGTTCATGCCTTGTAAGTCATAAACATGAGGGGGTAAGATGGCTTCCAAGAAGCTAAATATAGTTTCCATATTCGATGCATTATGTATGTTTGCTTTTGTAATTTCCTGAACAAGGTTTATTCCTTCAATTAGTTTAAAGATGGTTGATTGAATATCTTGCCAGTCATTGTTTACCAGTTCGTTGTAGAGTTTGTCTGTGAAATTAACGAGGGAAGTTATATTGACATTTGATAAGTTCTTTATCAGATGGTTCATGAGATTAAAGAAATCTTTAGCAACATTAAGGTCATCTGTTGCAGGAAATGTTTGCATAATCTGTATCAAATTATAGAATGTTGCATTCGCTATCTGTACCCATTCATTAAATGCCTCCTCACTCAAGGTTGATGAAACTGATGAATGATTTCTTATGAGCTGTAGTAAACTAAATGCTATTTTGGTGTCGTGGCCAAAAACATACTTAGATAATGCTGTGATGTCATCTTGAAGCTCTTGCATAGAAGTCACTGTCAGGAATGTTTGTACAAGTTTTAGAAGGTCTGTAATATTCTCATTCAGTAGGCCTGAAGCCTGTATTTCAGCAAGTACATTGGTAATGACGTTGGATGTAAATGGTGTAAAAACACTTCCATAAAACGTTTGTGCATCAAACTTATTTGAACTGTTCATTGAAAGTGATTGTTCAATCAAATGCTGAAATGCATTGCGGAAAGTGTCAAATATTGCAAGGGTCAGGTTTTGAGTTTCATTTGTCAGTGACATATGTAACAAATTTGTAAATGCTATGAACACATTTTCACTGGAGTTTATGTCAATAGATTTCAATGCAGCATCTAAAATGGCCATACTGCTCTCATCAAGAAGTCCTAAAACTTTCATTTGAGACAGAATGTCAGCTACTACATTTGCATTCATGAGATTGACTAACAGTTTTTGAAACACATCTGAATTCGTGATGTTTTCCCATTCATCTGGAGAAAGTTTGGGTAGAATGACATGATCATGGATACTAAAGAGTGTCAAAAGAATGTTAAAAGTGAGGTTTTGAGATGGATCTGCAGGGCCTTGCTTTAACAAGTGTTTGAGCTGTAGGTAAATATCTTCTGAGGTGTTCAATCTGAGGAAAATCTGCACTGTGTCAAGGATGTTTGCACTTTGTTGATCAAGAAGTCCTGAAGATCGAATTTCACGAAAGATATCAGCAACGACATTTGCACTCATGAGATTGACTATGAGTTTTTGGAAAATATTTGGATCCAAGAGGTTTGCCCATTCTTCTGGCAAAAGTTTGGGTAGAATTACATGATCATAGATATTAAAGAGTGTCAGAAAAATGTTGAAAGTGAGGTTTTGAGATGGATCTGCAGGGCCTTGCTCTAACAAGTGTTTGAGCTGCAGGTAAATATCTTCTGAGGTGTTTAACTGAAGGAAAATCTGCACTGTGCCAAGGATGTTTGCACTTTGTTGATCGAGAAGTCCTGAAGATCGAATTTCACCAAGGATATCAGCAGCAACATTTGCACTCATGAGATTGACTATGAGTTTTTGGAAAATATCTGGATTCGAGATGTTTGCCCATTCTTCTGGCGAAAGTTTGGGTTGAATGACATGATCATGCATATTAACGAGTGCCAGAACAATGTTGAAAGTGATGATTTGAGATGGATCTGTAGAGCCTTGTTGTAACAGATGTTTGAGCTGCTGGTAAATATCTTCTGAGGTGTTTAACTGAAGGAAAATCTGCACTGTGCCAAGGATGTTTGCACTTTGTTGATCGAGAAGTCCTGAAGATCGAATTTCACCAAGAATATCAGCAGCAACATTTGCACTCATGAGATTGACTATGAGTTTTTGGAAAATATCTGGATTCGAGAGTTTGCCCATTCTTCTGGCGAAAGTTTGGCTAGAATTACATGATCATAAATATTAAAGAGTGTCAGAAAAATGTTGAAAGTGAGGCTTTGGGATGGATCTGTAGAGCCTTGCTTTAACAAGAGTTTAAGCTGCTGGTAAATATCTTCTGAGGTGTTTAACCGAAGGAAAGTCTGCACTGTGTCAAGGATGTTGGCACTTTCTTGATCAATAAATCCGGAAGATCGAATTTCACCAAGGATATCAGCAACTACATTTGCATTCATGAGATTGACTATGAGTTTTTGGAAAACATCTGGATTCGAGAGGTTTGCCCATTCTTCTGGCGAAAGTTTGGGTTGAATGACATGATAATGCAAATTAACGAGTGCCAGAACAATGTTGAAAGTGATGATTTGAGATGGATCTGTAGAACCTTGTTGTAACAGATGTTTGAGCTGCTGGTAAATATCTTCTGAGGTGTTTAACTGAAGGAAAATCTGCACTGTGCCAAGGATGTTTGCACTTTGTTGATCGAGAAGTCCTGAAGATCGAATTTCACCAAGGATATCAGCAGCAACATTTGCACTCATGAAATTGACTATGAGTTTTTGGAAAATATCTGGATTCGAGAGGTTTGCCCATTCTTCTGGCGAAAGTTTGGGTAAAATGACATGATCATAGATATTAAAGAGTGTGAGAAAAATGTTGAAAGTGAGGCTTTGAGATGAATCTGTAGACCCTTGCTCTAACATGTGTTTGAGCTGCAGGTAAATATCTTCTGTGGAGTTTAACTTTAGAAAAGTCTTCACTGTGTCAAGGATGTTTGCACTTTGTTGATCAAGAAGTCCTGAAGATCGAATTTCACCAAGGATATCAGCAGCAACATTTGGACTCATGAGATTGACTATGAGTTTTTGGAAAACATCTGGATTCGAGATGTTTGCCCATTCTTCTGGCGAAAGTTTGGGTAGAATGACATGATCATAGATATTAAAGAGTGTCAGAAAAATGTTGAAAGTGAGGCTTTGAGATGAATCTGCAGAGCCTTGCTGTAGCAGGAGTTTGAGCTGCTGGTAACCATCTTCGGATGTGTTTAACTGAAAGAAAGACTGCACTGTGTCAAGGATGCTTGCACTTTGTTGATCAATAAATCCTGAAGATCGAATTTCACCAAGGATATCAGCAACTACATTTGCATTCATGAGATTGACTATGAGTTTTTGGAAAACATCTGGATTCCAGAGGTTTGCCCATTCTTCTGGCGAGAGTTTGGTTATAATTACATGATCATAAATATTAAAGAGTGTCAGAAAAATGTTGAAAGTGAGGCTTTGAGATGGATCTGTAGAGCCTTGCTCTAACAAGTGTTTGAGCTGCTGATAAATATCTTCTGAGGTGTTTAACCGAAGGAAAGTCTGCACTATGTCAAGGATGCTGGCACTTTGTTGATCAATAAATCCGGAAGATCGAATTTCACCAAGGATATCAGCAACTACATTTGCATTCATGAGATTGACTATGAGTTTTTGGAAAACATCTGGATTCGAGAGGTTTGCCCATTCTTCAGGCGAAAGTTTGGGTTGAATGACATGATAATGCATATTAACGAGTGCCAGAACAATGTTGAAAGTGATGATTTGAGATGGATCTGTAGAGCCTTGTTGTAACAGATGTTTGAGCTGCTGGTAAATATCTTCTGAGGTGTTTAACTGAAGGAAAATCTGCACTGTGCCAAGGATGTTTGCACTTTGTTGATCGAGAAGTCCTGAAGATCGAATTTCACCAAGGATATCAGCAGCAACATTTGCACTCATGAGATTGACTATAAGTTTTTGGAAAATATCTGGATTTGAGAGGTTTGCCAATTCTTCTGGCGCAAGTTTGGTTATAATTACATGATCATAAATATTAAAGAGTGTCAGAAAAATGTTGAAAGTGAGGCTTTGAGATGGATCTGTAGAGCCTTGTTGTAACAGATGTTTGAGCTGCTGGTAAATGTCTTCTGGGGAGTTTAACTGAAGGAAAATCTGCACTGTGCCAAGGATGTTTGCACTTTGTTGATCAAGAAGTCCTGAAGATCGAATTTCACCAAGGATATCAGCAGCAACATTTGCACTCATGAAATTGACTATGAGTTTTTGGAAAATATCTGGATTCGAGAGGTTTGCCCATTCTTCTGGCGAAAGCTTGGGTTGAATGACATGATCATAAATATTAAAGAGTGTCAGAAAAATGTTGAAAGTGAGGCTTTGAGATGGATCTGTAGAGCCTTGCTTTAACAGGAGTTTGAGCTGCTGGTAAATATCTTCTGAGGTGTTTAACCGAAGGAAAGTCTGCACTGTGTCAAGGATGTTGGCACTTTGTTGATCAATAAATCCGGAAGATTTAATTTCACCAAGGATATCAGCAACTACATTTGCATTCATGAGATTGACTATGAGTTTTTGGAAAACATCTGGATTCGAGAGGTTTGCCCATTCTTCTGGAGAAAGCTTTGGTTGAATGACATGATAATGCATATTAACGAGTGCTAGAATAATGTTGAAAGTGATGATTTGAGATGGATCTGTAGAGCCTTGTTGTAACAGATGTTTGAGCTGCTGGTAAATATCTTCTGAGGTGTTTAACTGAAGGAAAATCTGCACTGTGCCAAGGATGTTTGCACTTTGTTGATCGAGAAGTCCTGAAGATCGAATTTCACCAAGGATATCAGCAACAATATTTGCACTCATAAGATTGACTATGAGTTTTTGGAAAATATCTGGATTCGAGAGGTTTGCCCATTCTTCTGGCGAAAGTTTGGGTAGAATTACATGATCATAGATATTAAAGAGTGTCAGAAAATGTTGAAAGTGAGGCTTTGAGATGGATCTGTAGGCCCTTGCTGTAACATGTGTTTGAGCTGCTGATAAATCTCTTCTGAGGTGTTTAACTGAAGAATAGTCTGCACTGTGTCAAGGATGTTTGCACTTTGTTGATCAAGAAGTCCTGAAGATCGAATTTCACCAAGGATATCAGTAACGACATTTGCACTCATGAGATTGAGTATGAGTTTTTGGAAAACATCTGGATTCGAGATGTTTGCCCATTCTTCTGGAGAAAGATTGGGTAGAATTACATGCTCGTGGATATTAAAAAGCGTCAGAAGAATGTTGAACGTGAGGTTTTGAGATGGATCTGTAGAGCCTTGTTGTAACAGATATTTGAGTTGCTGGTAAATATCTTCTGAGGTGTTTAACCTGAGGAAAGTCTGCACTGTGTCAAGGATGTTTGTACTTTGTTGATCAAGAAGTCCTGAAGATAGAATTTCACCAAGGATATGAGGAACTACATTTGCATTTATGAGATTGACTATGAGTTTTTGGAAAACATCTGGATTCGAGAGGTTTGCCCATTCTTCTGGAGAAAGATTGGGTAGAATTACATGCTCGTGGATATTAAAAAGCGTCAGAAGAATGTTGAATGTGAGGTTTTGAGATGGATCTGTAGAGCCTAATTGTAACAGGTGTTTGAGCTGGCGGTAAATGTCTTCTGAGGTGTTTAAACTGTGGAAATGCTGCACTGTGTCAAGGATGTTGGCACTTTGTTCATCAAGAAGTCCTGAAGATATAATTTCACCAAGGATATCAGGAAATACTTTTGAATTCATGATATTGACTATCAGCTTTTGGAAAACTTCTGGATTCGAAAGATTTGCCCATTCTTCTGGCGAAAGTTTGGGTAGAATGACATGCTCGTGGATTTTAAAGAGGGTCATAAGAATGTTGAACGTGAGGTTTTGAGATGGATCTGTAGAACCTTGCTGTAACAGATGTTTGAGCTGCACGTAAATATCTTCTGAGGTGTTAAATTTGAGGGAAGTTAATATCAAATTGACTATCTTTGCATTTCGCTCATCAAGGAACCCAGATATCTCTATCTCATTAAGAATATCAGCCAAATTGTCTACTTTCAATAGGTTTAAAACTATATTCCTAAAAATATCTTTACTTGAAATATTCCCTAATTCGCCTACATAAATTCTTGGCGTAACAACATGATCAAATACGTTAAGCATCAGTCGTGCAATATTCGTAGTCAAGTTGTATGACTCAACAAATTCCCCTCGATGCAAATGATTCAGCTGCCAATAAAGATATTCGGTGGTATTTTTCTTTAACAGGTTCCGTATGATATTGAGAATATACGAACTCTGTTCATCCAAAATTCCTGAAATCTTCATCTTTGTGAGAAAATCATCAAGGGTGTCCACTTTAAAGAGAGACTGCACTGTTTGGAAGATAACAGCGGTGTCTGAATCCAATAGGCCTGAGTGCTGGAGCTCGGTCATGAAACTAGAAATAGCCTTTGACATGATTTCATGTTTTTGCAGCCATGTCTGGTTATTTTCTATTCTCATGAGGTTTTTCCAATCATCTTTTGTTGTCATGTTAGCAATTACCTGCACAAGTATTTTCATTGTATTTAGATGCCTTATATTGTCAGCCATTGCTTTACTGTTATTTCTGAGACCCTCAATTAATGGTATCATCCCATCAACAATTTCTGTAGCATTGAAATAAGTTTCATCAAAATTATGCTTTTCAATAACTTTGAAGAAGTGAAGCACAACGGTTCCGATGTCAAGTGGAAACGTTGTGAGGAACATGTCCATCACCTCCTTTACAATGACATCTGAGGAATTTGAACTTCCAATATTCATAGAAAATTCTTTTATGTCCAGGCATAGACTAAAAACGTTGTGCAACATTTCTGCTTCAATGCTATTGTTCAAAATTTGCATTGTGTCCAGCAAGTTGGATAGATGTTTTAAACTGTCTAACATTAGCCCGTTTTCAAAAGTCATATTACCAGAATTTAAGATTTGGCCAATTGCTTCCTCAAACACAGTAATTGACTGTAGTAGACGTTCAACTTCCACACTTGAGTGTTCTGGTGTTAAATGTTGAAGTTGTCTGATTATCGCTTCCAGAGATCTGGATGTGGAGACAATGAACAACAATGGATTTCCAAATGATATGTTCATTTCTTTTAATGATCCAATTGTTTTCGCCACCTCTTCTAAAAGCATGTAATGATTCTCGACAGTAAAGTTCTTCATGGCACTCGCAATATGAGGATGGGCAATTTCTAAAGCATGGACAAAAGAGTTTATATTCCTTATAAAGTTTAGTTTTTTCAATGGTTGAGATGCATTCGAACTTACTAGTAGTTGTCTCAAGTTTGCGAATAAATGTTTTGCTGAAAAGTTACCATCATCTCTGACACTGTTGTAAATGAAAACAATAAATTCTTGAATTTCTGTTGTAAAATTATAGATGTTCAAGTGATTTGAATACCAGTTCAAATCTGTTGGAAAAGGATAGGCTGTGGTGTTACTCCCGTTTTCTTGCATTGTCAGCATGTTAATGAAATGGGTGAAAATTGAGAGGTTTGGCTTTGGATGAATGCTGAGATTTTCCATTAAAGTATTTAGTGCCTCAAGGGTACTATTAGCTATCAACAGCAGATCGGTTTCATGAATATCAATGGTTCCAAGTTGCATCAAGAAATCGAGGACCTTTTGAAAGTCTGACATTACATTTTCTAAGAATTTGTCATTTACAGGCACATTTGCTGTTTTAATAAAGTAAACAATATCCGTCATTATGTCCACCAGTGTTTCAGATTTAAAGGTGTGTGGGCACTGTAGATCACTGATGGAGTTCAGTGTCAGGATAAGACTTACAGCCAGTGGGTTACTATGATCATCGCAGATGTCAAGTTGAGTCTCGGCAATGTGGTCTAGAAGCCTCATGGTCTTTGCATTGAGATCAACCAAAAGTGAGTTTGAAAAATCGAAAACTTGAGCCATTTTTAGAAGCACCACAGTCCATTCTTGCATTTGTCTCAAATTACACGAGAAGATGTATGCCAATTCTTGGAACTTATCTTCTGGGAAAACTATTTGATTAGGAAAAGAAATTAACTCTGAAAAGTCCGTCACAATTTCTGCTGCAAGGGTAGCAGCACAGTACACAATGTTGCGCGATGGAAGTGAACAGTCAGCATTGAGTTCTTCTTCTGATACATTGCATTGAGCTGCATTTAATAAACCCATTGCTGTTGGCACCATTTTCAGATTTGTTGATAAGATTTGGTCAATAATAGCCAGAACTGTACACTGAGTGTCCACCATATTTGGTACCGAGTAGTTTTGTTCGATCATAAACATACCGACCAGTCGGACAACTTTACTTCCAAGATGAATGGACTTTTCCTCAACAAGTGGATCAGTGAAAATGTTAGAGTGGATTGTGAATAGCTGAAAATGCTCTGTATCTCAGCCATGCCAAACACATCGCGAGAAGAAAGTTGATGAATGAGCTGAATTCCTTCTATGGCTTTCATTAGAATATCTGTCAGGTTATTAAGTCCATAAAATTCAAAAATGGAGCCAAGTTCTTCAGTGAATGATGTGGAGATGTTATAGGAAACGAAAGTATCAAGCTGACTTTGCAACTGCAGGAAGTGACCCATGATGCTGAGTGCAGAGGTCAAACTGGACAGAGTCTGTGTGTCGTTCAATGTTACCACCTGTGAAAGGAAGTCTCCAAAATAGAACGTTGAATTCTGGAGCCAATAAACCAGCTTGTCTACATCCTGAATGGCTATCATGGTTTCAGCACTGTGCAGGAAGTTAAGGATTGCTCCCGTTTGCTGCAGAGACAACAGTCCGTTTTCAGGTAATATATCTCCGACAATGATCTTCAAAAACTGAAAAATCACGGAGATATTCTGAAGACTCCTTGGGTACATTATGATTGCCATTATTTCATGAGTTTGTCTGTTGATGGGAAGTGATGCGTTGGATCCATGGTTCATTTGCAGCAGCAATTCTGTCAGTCGAGCGGCAATAACTGGTATTTCAAACTGATGCATTGCTGGCTCAACGATGACGTTGTAGATGTTTTCAGCATACATCCCAATTGTCATCATGATAGCTTGAATTTCCAATATGTCAACTGCAGTAATTCCACGTGAGCCAAAAGTTCTCCAAAAGTCTTCCAAAGTGTAAGTCGATATGTCTGTCATGTTGGTAATAAGATGGAAAACTATGTTCAGCTTGTCATAAAGGGGTGTACCATCTGCATTGGCCTCTGAAACCGACTCCATTAAAGGCTCTATTGAGCGAAGCAGAGACTGAACTGCTCTGACTTCATTCTCAATTGGAATCAATGTGTCCATGTTAGCCACCACATACACGATGAATGCTTTAAATACGTTAAGCTGGGTATGCGCACTGCCATAATCAACCACAGAGAGATCTTGAATCCAAATGTCTGATAGGGAGTTGAGTATGTGAAAAACCTCCTTTGCTGCTGGGTCAATGTGCAGATGCTCTAGAAACACTCCACACTGGTCCATTATCCCTGATATAGACCTCAGAGTCAACAGTAACGAATCATTGTGCAATGAAGCCTGAAGATCCTGCAAATGATGGAGAAGGCTTTCAATATTCTGCAGAACGTCAAGAAGTGTGCTACTGTTTGCGATTTCCAGAAATATGCCAATGTCTCTTATTGTAATGTCTGAGTTGTTGGTGAACAGAGCATCTGGTGTGCTGTTTTCAGCAGTCACCATATCTACCAGAAAAAGCAAGCTTGAAAATGAAGGGATTGATTGGAAATGTTCAGATGTATTTAAAATGTAGCCAATTTCCATCAGTAATTGTGCTGATAGTTCTAAGAAAGTGTTCAGACTCTCGTTAGACATCCTTGCCTCAGACACCATGAGTTTTACTTTGCTTGCATCGGATTTGAGTGCCTGCAGTGTGTCATTGTCTGTTTTTTTTAGAAAGTCTGATAGTTGTTTTATGAGCTGGTAATTTTCCTTGTAAAACGATATGAAAAAATCCATAGGCATATCTCTGTTCTGTATGAAAGCTTGCAGAGCATCTGTGTAGTGGAGAATTAGGGACGTCATGTTTTTGAATTCTTCAGATATCTTGTCTGGCATCAGATTACTCAATTGTTCAGCCACAAACATTCCAAGCTCGGTTAAGTTGTTTTCACAGACACTTGCGGATGTTGGCATTAACGGATTGGATTTTGTCACGATGTGTCTTAAGTTGTGCACCAATGAAATAATGGCCTCGAGTGATGTACTAATGGCTTCTTCAGATGTAGCATTATCCAACAATTTTGCTGCTGTATTCGAAGCCTTCATTATGAATGGCATGAATTCTCTTAGGTCAGGGAAACTTTGCAAGTAGGCACTGATTTCACTGCTCAACCCATTTACAAGACTATGCATTGTGTTGTTTGTGTTATTCAAATTAAAGTAATTTGGTTCAAAAACAAATGTAAGCACTTTATGAATGTGACAATCGCATCTGTTGCACCTGGAGGTATAAAATTTGATCGTGTGATCTGTTTTAGTGAATACTCTATGACAGACATCCACTTGACATCAACAGTGTCTGGTTGATCAGTCATCTCAGCGACGCTCAGCAAGACTTTTAGCATGCCAATAGAAAAACTGACAGGATCGCTTTCATTAGGGTACGTAGGTTGCCACTGATCCAACAGAAGCCTCAGATGTGTAAAAAGATCTTGGGTGGTATTTGCTGTTATCAGGCCTTGCATCGTGTGGAGCATTCCTGTCACGTCTGGATTGAGGAGCCCTGCATTTTCAATCTCAGACATTATTTCAGCAAAAACACCTGGAGATAGGAGAGTCGAAATCAGCTTCTCAAAATGTCCTGGGACAAAAAGAGCTGTCCAATCGTCTACTGGAAATTGTGGAATGATGTGTTTCTGATAAATGTTGTACAGGACATGTAAGACACTTACGGTCAAGTTTCCATATGTATCTGGCTGACCATGAGAAAGCACGTAATTTAGCTGTGAAAAAAGTTGCTGGCTGTTGTTCAAATTCAGGAACGTTTGTGCGATACGGATTATTTCTGCAGTCTGTGCATCAAGAAAATCTGAGGATTCAATCTCGGCAAGTGTGTCAGCAAGAACTTTTGGGGACATGAGTTGCAAAATCAGCTTTTGAAATGTGTCCGGTTGGAAAATACCTGTCCAGTCATTTTCAGGAAATGCTGGTATAATTTGTTCCTGGTATAATTTAAACAGGACACGCACGATTTTGATAGACAAATCACGCACTTCATCTGGTTGAGCCTGATGTAACAGGACCATCACATGTGATAGGATTTGCTGGGTGCTGTTCATCATGAGGAATGTTTGAGCAATATTTAGGTTTTCTGTAACTTGCCTGTCCACAAGACGTGATGATTGAATTTCTGATAAAATCCTTGCTACAACTTTGGGGTTCATGAAGTTCATCATCAACTGTTGGGATATTTCTGGTTGAAGAATAGTGGCCCAATCATGTGCAGGTAATACAGGCACAATTATGTTTTCAAACACATTCATCAGGAACTCCATTACTCGTCGGCTGCTATTTTGAGCACTGTCTTGTGGCACCCAAGAGAGAAGCTGTTTGATCTCAGCAAGAAGCTGCTCAGAATTGTTAACTTTGAGAAAAGTCTGAACAGTGTTAAGGATATCTGCAGTTTGATTGTCAAGCAATCCTGAGGCCTGGATCTCTGTGAGGACACCGTACACGAGTGGTAAAATAGCATTGTCAATGCCGGTTGTGTTCACAACCTCAATTACGTGATTTAAAATATCTAACTCTTTACTGACATTGATCCTGTTAAGAATAGCAGAGACATCATCGTAAAGTTGGCGATCTACTGGGGGAGAATTCTGCGACCACAGCCGAATGTTATTGTACAACAAGGCAATTACGTGCGTCACACTTTTGTCATGTAAAATGCCCTGAAGGAGGTTCGCTGTAGCCGAGGTGGTTGAATTGGATTGTTGAAAACTGGCAATGAGGCTACTTAGGTTCTTATCTGAGCAGAACATGGTGTTCAGAGCGTCGCGGTCAACATTGACGATGTTCAATTGATTTAAGAGGTCCATAGATGCGTGGAGGGCTCTGAAAGAGAACGTATAGTTTAAGATGTTTCATTACAATGTTGCATTACAGTATGTGATGCAATTGTTGCGCAGTGTACACACATTCTAGCACTTTTGCTTTAATTCACAGCAAGTGAATGTAGTGTGATTTGATGTCCCACAGTCACAGTATGATCACATAGGAAGCCAGGACAAGGCAGAAGGACCAGGAATCTGGTGACCAGTTCAAGCCTCGTCCATGGGCCAAAGCAGAAATTGGTACCACCTGAAGTGGCAAAACTGTCATTTTAACATTGCATGCTATGATAACCCACTCACTTCAAATTATTATCACGTGATACCGCTGTTATTGGCCGCGTACAGAAATTGGAACCGTGAAAGTTGTGCCACTTCAGGTGGTACCGACAAGTAAAATATAATCAGCACCCCGCCGACACAGGCGACATTTATTCCAGCCTAAAAGGCACGGGTACATTTTTTGTCACATTTTTTTCTGGCTGTTGAATTGCGTCTTTCGTCACAACAATTGCGCGATTGTAATATTGGCAAGACGAGTGAGTGACGTTGAGCGTGTACCTTGGTATGAGCTCGTCGTTGGTCATGGCGTTGTTTTTGAACACGATCATCTCGCTGATGAGGCCCCTCCACGGCACGGGAGCGTTCGCCCACAGCATTACATTTGGGACGGAGAAAATATCTGTTGGGCAATAAACAGACGGCCGCATTTTGATTCCGGCACATTTATACAACACGTACGCGGCGACCTCCACATCACCCGCATCGCGTCAGAATGCGTTCACGCTTCTTATGAATTGCGGCGCAACGCATTTTTTGTTGCTTTTCCATAAGTGACTTTAGTCATTTGTGTGATATTTATTTAATGTGATACAATGTATACAGTGCTAGAGCCTGTTAATTGTTTTATTATATGTAACACATAGCCTTATTAAACTGTGTGGGCACAATAGTTTCCCTATGCCATTACATATGCAATGCTATTAACGATCAAGATTCCTGCAGAAATCTCCCAGCTCTCCTGCTTATACCCAAGTGCAAGCAGACAGGCCAGGATTACAATTCATTTCACGAACATTTTAGCACATTGCATGTTACGCAACAAATACAGCTCTCCATTATAAGCACAGGCATTCATTAACTTTGTAAAATTGGGAATACATCAAATGTAACACAGCTAAGACACAGCTCTGCAGAGGTTAAAGCCATAACTAACATGTAGCATGTCGGCAATTCTCTGGGCGTGCACTGCGGAAATGTGTTATGAAACAATGTTTTCTCGCTTATAATGTGCATCTTCTGCGATATTATATTATCACTGTTTGTAGTATTGGCGGCTGTAAAAGACAATGATAACCTGGGGTTATTCAGAATGATGACTCAGCATTCGTGGGGAAATTAAAAGCCAGATCAACATGGGGAAATCAGCAGCAAAAGCGATTTCTCGATGAAGGGAATGTTGGCCTCCTCTTCCATGCTGGCCAGATGCCTTGACAGAGTTGAAAGTACCCATGCTTACTCCACCACAATCGACCTGAAGATCGACTAACTGTAGGTGAAACAATTCCCACTGCAGGGTGGACAGAGGGCAGGGAATTACAAAACGTGCTCCATTGTTTAAACTGCCGCACTGGGAAATCGAACTGCCAACCATCGCACCACGGCAGTAGCCCATACATATACAGATATATGTTTCGAAACATTAATAACACATTATAACGCTTGCCTTCGCATTTGCTCGTTAAGCTGGTGGTATTTTGCTGGTTTATTGTGGAGATGATCCAATGCAAGCCATTGACAAGCTGGTCCATGCTGGGCCATCCCAGTGTCTGCTGCACCGTCATGCCCACAACATCGGTGACGTCCAACATCCTGCGGACATTCGAGAGAAAGGACGGGAAGCAATGCTGCAGATTTAATTTAAAACTTGAGCATACAGAGTGAAATCCATGATCATTTTTCAGTACGTGATGTAATTCAATTCGTCAGTCAGGAAGCGAGTTGCTGCGCTAGTGAAACTATATCCTCACATCTTGAGTTCTCAGCTGGTGAAACAAAATCAACTTTAAACTTGACAATTGTTTTATGCCTGTCTCATAAATAGGCCCTTAACTTTGGCAAGGGTTTAAAAAATTTAACAAATGCTGTACTGTGTATATATTTAGGTCGTTGTGAAGTGATTGCTAACCAGGTTAATATATCAACTTCTATAAATGGTAACTTTCATCTCATATGTCTTTTCCAAGATATAATTTTGAACACAGGATCTCAGTTTGATTGAGGTAAAATACTCACTTACATAGAACACTAAATAAACTAACATATATCTATTCACCACAACCATGTGTTAGTTTGTTTCCAGGTACAATGAAGTGAATGGTTAATGTAAAACCAAACAGCAAGGCAACGATAACCAAATAAGATGGCACGTTTAAAACAGGTCTAATTGTATACAGCAGCCCATACCATCTTGTGTTTAAGATTGCATAGTGGTCATTTAAATGTCACATTATAATTTAACATTTTGAATACCAGTTTTTATATGTGTATATATATTGTTAGACATCCAAAAGTACATGAACTTGTACACGAAGTTTTCAAAACAAAATTCTTCATTGAACTGCAAATGCCAACTCGTTTACAACAAATTTTCATCACCCCTGATAAATAAACGACTCCATGACCAGATAATTGTGGCATTCATGTGGAAATTGATTTCCATCTATTTCATTTACTCATACACTCAGTAACTCAAAGGTGCTCCACGTCTCCACGGCCTACATGGTAAAGGTGCAGCCCTGCAATAACTTGTGCATGCCAGTGCAAGTACCCACACTTTACCCCACCACTGCGGTATACCCCTCCGCAGTATGCTGCTGTGGAGTGCGAGGCTAGTGGATTCAAACAAACTTACACCATTGTTTCACTTGCCATGTCAGGAGTCCAAATTAAACCGGCGTCCTCTGGTTTGCAAGTTCGGTCCCAACACACCACGTCAGCATCCCCAATGTTTACAATACCAGCCACAGAAAGCGACTCCCACCACTCCTACCAACTGTGCAAGTAACGAGTGTAACATTGTTGAAATCTACTGTTTTTTAAAGCCTGACGGTTATGGTTTATTGCGATTTATATTTCCACGATATATGATCGTGTTTAAACGGTCCATCTTGGGCTGTTAGATGCAGTCTGATGTCGATGGGCACCACCAGCATTCAGTTGCACATTTTCACGGGCGCATGCTGTTCGCATTTCTTTAAAATCTTTCTGGTATATCACAACTGAATGTGCTTTTGGCTTTAAGTCACGAGACACAGAATAATGTTGGTAATTTCACACTCGAGTCTGCCCGTGTCAGAGATTGGCAGAGATTTGTCACGCGACTTTTTCCTAAAAAATCCTTCAAGTGGCCTATTAATCCTTGACATGGGGCCCATTGTAGAATCATTGGAACAAATACGGCGACTTGCGTACTATAATAAACCCAAGTTACTGAAAGGAGGAACACCCCTCACTGACCTGCCCATGGGGTCACATTCCCATGTGCCATCCATGCAGCTTTCATAAAAACACTTTACACGCACATCCATTGTATTTGAAATGCGCGTTCAGCAAGCTAGCAGACGCAATTTGTGGAAGATTGCTTTCTGTAGCGTTCTCCTGCACTCCAAAGAATGCAGCATATCATATTATTCAAGAGCATTTAATTTAATATCCAAAATTAAAAGACTTTACTGTTGGAAAAGTTCATTGTAATTTTATAAGATGCTGAGGGCATCTCACTTAGCAGCAAGACTTTCCATTACTGTGGAGTCAATTTACAAATGTCATTCTCGAGATGTGTGCAGTAACATAGGGACTTTATCGCAGGCACACAGTTCAAATTGTGGTGTAGAAAATGACAATTACATTACAATAAAACTGATAACTACGGTTGCCGTAAGTGCCATGGCCTTGGGTTGCGTGGTTTATTTGCACGTATTGACTCAAGTGCTGCACTCTGATAACCCCGTAGGCAATTCCCACCCTGCACCTCTTGACACGATCTCTATTGTCCCTCTCGTCATCTCCAATTGTCCGTCTCTTCATCTCCCATTGTCCCTCTGTCATTCACCCCACTTTCTTGCCTCCCAACAACGATAGTTTTCCTCCTCGGCTTTAAGCATTCAACTTAAATGTTATTTCATCCTTCCATGTCAGCGTGGGAGAATGCTTCTATTCAAATGCCTAAACATGGTCGATAAAAGCCTTGCATAATGGTATTTCACGTAAATGTATCTTTCCTATACATTTATTGACGGTGTGTATGTTATAAATGGTGGAATAACCTTTCCTAAATCCGGGTTTCTAATGTGGTTGACTATGATGATGATTTCACGTGGACAATGAATTCAGTTATAAGTGATTTAGCCATTCAGTTGCTTTTTCTAGGAGTTGGTGAATTATAAGAACTTAATAAATAAAGATGCGTAAAAAGTTGGGTTCAGGATAAATATGAACAAAACAACATCATGGACAACAAGTTTGCTAAACGATTGCATATATCTGTGTGGGGGAACATAATTGTATACACAGCACAATTTGTATATCTGGGTGAGAGCTATTAAAGGAAGACCAGAATCAAAGTAATGAAACAAAGACGAGGATGAGAACAGGTCGGAGTTCTTTTGGAAATATGAACTTTACACTTGAAGGTAAAATACCAATATGCTTAAACAAGGTTTTTGTTTTTTAAATTGGTGTGTACTACCTGCCATAACATACGGTTCAGAAACATGGTCACGATGACAAAAACGTAAAAGTGTGCATAGAAGCGTGGAGACATGCATTCTTGGAATTACACTGAGAGACAGAAACAAGAACAGATGCAGGTGAATGACATCAAACTGTGGGCTTGAGCAGGCCCAGAAGAAGAGGTGGTGCCTGATGGTCAAGAGCCATTACGGGGCACATTCCAGAGGACATCCACCGAGGAGATGGAGCGATGAAATCAGCCCATGTGCAGGTGCTGGATTAATTATTATTAGATCTAAGATCATGTGAGGTTGTGACTTTGATGATGAATAAAGTATAGGATACAATAAATAATGTATGAATTACAATTTCAGTCACACTTGTAGTTCTTGGTGTGTTTATCGTATATCTGATACGAAAGGGACCTACTGATGTGACAATAGACATGTGGCAATGCACGTGATTGGTTGCATAAATATATTACACGTGCATCTTTCAAAGAGCCTTTATGACCAATCACAGCATATCAATAAAACCCTAAGGGCCCTCGGAGAGACTTTCCCACGGTACTTGGCAATAAGGCGTCTGATTTCATCAATCGTGCGGAAATGGCGATTGCTCAACGAATGCAATAAGCTGCCACATACAAGGTAAATCGTTTGTGCCAATGCAACAGAATGAATGTTGTCAAGAATCTCCCCCTTCGTTCGTACGGCGTTTAAAAAAAAGCAAAAAACTACAATTGTGCGGTATTTTTATTTAATAAGTAATTCCATGGCATTGGGGGTAGTAGTCGAGTCGGCTTGTTCCACTAGAATACGAATGTGTTGGGCAGTCGTGGGTTGTCAAGAATGAATCATTGTGTTGAACCTGTCACGTGAAATTATGTTGCAAGTCTAATGCATGAGTCATCACTGTTTGACAGACGCAGTGAAGTTATTGCTGCCTAAAGTGCACCTTTAGGCCATGAACCCAGTTCAGTCTTTACTCGCACAACTTTTTTTCTCGACTGATATATTCTTACGCAAGTTTTGGATCACACATAAAACCACCAATATTGTATAATTATCATTAAAATTATGATCCCTTTGGCATGTTGCTCATTGTGTGCTTGTCTTGTCATTTCTTTATATTTGTAACCTCTACCCGATGTTACTGAATATTTATTACGTGAGATAAGGATGTATTATTGTCATTTATGCGTTTCCTTTAAAGAGGAAAATCTTTTCCAAATAACTATTTTCATATAAAAAAAAGTTGGTTACCTGAACCGATTAAACAGAAAGGACAGGATCTACAACAACACATACCGCCATCAATTATTACCACACAATTCTATACAATTATCGTTAGCATAAGGATACATTTTAATCAATGCATCTGTAGTGTTCAACAGGGAGGCACACACTCTAGACTGGGAGGCAACACTTTTACAACTTCCCTAGCGGGTAACACTGAACGTAACTCGGGTTCTATAGCAGGTGATATAGCGAGTTAACTCGAGACGAAGACCCAGAGACGACGAGACGCGGGACCCAGGCTTGACTCCACAGACGAGCCAAGAGCTCTCTCGCGACTGCCCCATGATGCTCCTGGGCGTGGCCTCGCTCCGCCTTCGGACACGCCCCCTTCGAGACCTTTCCCGAAGGATCGTGAGCGAGCATCACGTGCCCCACTCAGGCCACCACGACCTCCCCTCTCTCTCAGGCCATCACCAGGACTATGCCTCCCGGGGCTGGCTGACATGCCGCACTTACTCTGGTGCTGGAGAGAGGCTCCAGACGCACAGTTGCACTGCGCGAACACCCGAGTGACGCCATTTACGTCACTACACATTTACGGATCATTATACCCTTAATAAACACCATATATCATGATTGTAATAATCACCATATACGAGGTCAAAATATAACGGATGGTTTTACTTTGAAGCTTTTGCATTACTTACTTGCTACCTGTTGTATATGGAACATGTTTTTT
>NW_024704873.1:0-23536 GCF_018977255.1 Callorhinchus milii
GCTGTGATGTATCTAACGCCCCCCCCCCCCAGCTATTTCCAGGGCTGCCTCCTGAGAGGAGGGCATGTCCACCGGGTTGAGGAGCTCCTCCAAGTGTTCCTTCCACCTCTCGACTGTCTCCTTAGTTGAGGTCAATATTACGCCACTCTTACTGAAAACAGCCTGGGCCTCTTAAAGCCACTACAACTAATCTGATAAGCTTTGCATCAATGCCATTTAGTCCAGTTTATTTATATACAGTACTTCAATTATCCTGCACCCTCCTAAGCGGTGATAATATTTAATTGAACTTCATTGCTATTGAAATCCACACTATATATTCTGCGCACATAATGGATACATATATATGCGACGTGGTTATAAACACGCAGACCCCTCCTAAGGCGTCGGATGGTTTGCCAGAGCATCTTTGAGGCTGCCCGGTAGTCCCTCTTCATGAACTCTCTAAACTCCTCCCATGCCCGGACTTTTACTTCAGCGACTGCTGCAGCTGCTGCCCACTTGGTAAGCCGGTACCGCTTAAATCGAGTCAGGTGGCCTTTTTCCGAGCATTGCTCGGAAAGCCTCCTTTTTTAGCTGTCTACCGACTCCATAGTGTTACTATAGTCTTACTATGGAGTAGTAATTAGCCTGCACCCACCTACAGCACTCTGTTGACCACTACCCCCACCGTCTCCAAAAGGACTAATACTCTGAACTGCTTTTTACGTGCATAAGCACAGACAACAGTTAGAGTTTACTTTTTGAGACCTGAAGTCTCATTGAGGCGACCCTCTCATCTACTGCAAAAAACTCCAACTGAACAGCACCTATCCAGGAGCTTGTGAGTATCCCCAAACCTGTCCAGGGCCTCTCACCAGGGGTTACTCCGGAATAGGAGAGAGACCATCCCCGATCGAGAAGTTTGGTTCCAGCACCAATGTTGTGTGTGGAGGTGACACGGACTATATCTGGTGGGTACCTTTCCACCTCCTCCACCAGCTCTGGCTCCTTCCCCCCCCCCCCCCGGTGACGTGACATTCCACGTCCCAATAGCTCGTGTCCATCGCCAAGGTCCAGTTCATCTGAGACCATCCCTCTCCCTGCCATACTGACATCGCACACCACCCGCACCCTTTGCCCTGCGGATGGTGGGCCACAGGACGGTGCCACGTAGCCATTTCGGGCTGGGCCCGACCGGTTACGTGGGTTACCCGAGCAACAGGCAGTTGCTGCGAACACCACCCCCAGGCCTGGCTCCAGGGTATCCCTTGTCCGGGCAAGGTTCTCAGATTTTTGTATTTATTAACCATTCATGAGGGCCTTTTTACCGTTATTTGTCTGGAATCTCCCCCTCAGACGTGTTCCCAAGGGCGACCCTACCAGCAGTACAGGACTCCAGTTGACATAGCTCTGAGGGTCATTGGAACACACAAACCCCTCCACCACGATAATGCTACAATTATTGGTGGGGCATTCCTCACTACGGATTCTGCTATTGTAACTTTTATTACTCTTGACTGTTGCTTATATTTACTTTGCAGCGTGTGCCTATAACGCACAGCTGAATGTGACACGAGTGTGGTGAGCGCTTTGAGAATCATCTTTCCAATGACGAGGAATCTCTTAACACCAGTATTTAAATCACATAGCATTGAATAGGACTAGGCCTTAAATGCTTCCATGCAAATAATTAAGCAACCTAGGTAATAAGTAAATAGATACACCTCTGTGTACATTATATTATTAATAACATTGACATGCACCGACATCAGCTGCTCTCTACTTTTCACTTCAAGAAGGTCTCCCGTGTAGACACAACTTCCTCTTATTCAGCACGGCCGTATTTATGACTTCATTCCCTCATCTTACTCACAAAATGTACCACGGCGGCAATGCCTTCCATTGTGTTTCCCTTGTAGGCAGCCACTGAGTCAGAATGTTGGTTACAACACTTGTCACATTTTGATTACATAGCACACCCAGGTACATTGGCTAGTTTAGTTCACACAATGGTACTATTCATGATGAATGCCTCAAATATGTTTCTTGTTCTTTTTGTGAAATCTTGTGCAATGCAGTATTGCTGACCGACTCCCACTAATAAATAATACATAATCTGTGCCCTCCAGCATCCATCCAACCGCACAAACCTCCACTCAACTTGGTCCCCAATACATCTTGATGTCTGACGTTAGATTCCTTGAGCTTATTTAGCAATCTAAGTTGTGTTGGTGAAAATCACCCGTTTTATTAATTCACTCACCGGCAATGTTACTGTTTGATATGGAGCAAGTCTCTGTTGTTCAAAATCACATCAGCCTCTTATTTATTTAAGAAAAATGTAATCAAATTATTTTGCAGAGTTTCAAGTTCATCAAGATATTGTGGTGGATTATACGAATTTGGATGAAAAAATAGGCTTCACTGTACAGCATTAGCGATAAACGGCATGGGTTTATTCAGTCTGTTTTCCAGCCAAAAATTGCCCTAAGGGTTGGCTCAACTGCAGGTTTAACAAGTTATTCACTTATTGAATCTACGGCAGCTTCTCTCCAAGAGAGTAGAATACGTACATAAATACAATGGAACCACTGTGACATAGGGGCTAGCATACTGGACTCACAAGCCAGAAGGACAAGGAGCTTAACACATTGATTAAGGTCTTTTGGGGAGTTTGTGGGTAGTTTGGATTACATTTCCTTGCAGATGCATGGATCGAGATGTTCTAAGGCTAAGTCACGCTTTACTTTACGACAAGCGATCCATATACTGCTCGTAAAGCTATTCAAATCTGGGTAGGAAAAGATAACTCCTGAAAAAATATATAAATTTTAAATTCATTGATCAATGTAACCAGCAAGGAAAAGTACAAAAAAACGGAGGTGCTTTCATGAGTGATCACTGTGCAGTCACTATGTGCAGAGAAGTCCTTGTTTACAGGCGCCACAGTGGTGAGATATTAACTCCCTCACCTGGTATGCAGGACGTCGTCGGTTCGATGCCGACTCTGACGCCTGTATATTTGGAATTTACATATCTCTCTCCCCGTGGTCGCGTGGATTTTTCTCTCCGGGTCTGCCGGTTTTTCCCTCCACATTTGTGATAGCCAGGTCGCTTCTGAAAGAAAGCACCCACGGCAGCAGCCATGATGTACAATCGTGATCCCCAGACAGCCGCCAGACGCTGCAGAAACGTCGACAACAAGCACGTCCCCAATAATATCGGTGGCACTGGGGAAGCCACCTGCCAGTCGTCAGCTTGGCTGTCGAGAGCAAGGTGACATGTTTCAATGCGTGCCATTTGAAAACAAAGAGTTTGTTCCAGGAAATTCATTCTCGAGTTGTAATGTGACGGTCACGTTTAATATATTGCCTAGCAGCTATGCTTAGGAAGGTAAAAATATATAAATTGCCCACCCAACGAGCACCATCAGGAATAACATTAAAGTATAATTTTGTTTGTCTGGGAAAACCACAGCATGGATTACTTGAGCTTGGTGCAAGTCATTATAATCCAGATAAATGGAGCTCTGAAGATGACACCTGTAATAACCTGCTGTCTCTGACCCAAGACAGGATGTCATCACGAAGTGCAACTTCATATCGCTTGCTGTGAGAGAGCCCCAGGCAAAGCTATGATGTCAGATGCACCCTGCAAACACTGGGACATATAATGAGCCCGAGTTCATCATACTTATCGGCCAATGATCACCATGCCTCTGTGGCAACAACACTGAGCACTAAATCCAGCAAGCCTCGCCACATGAAGGCTGCTTGATCTGCTATTGAGTGAGCCAGATCAGTATTTTTTTGTCAAAAAGCTGCAGGTAGTGTTACTTTCTGCAGAGATTACAAATGTAAACATGTTTTTATGTATACAGGGTAGCACAAAGGTCAAGACACGTAGGGTTATGATCATCCTTATTTTAACAAATCGCAGAATTGGCTTCTTTATCGTACGTAAAATGAATTGAACTCGTTCGTCTTGAGACAATTTCCATTCCAGTTTTAAATGTCATTTGAAAAGGAAGAAGAATAAAAAATAGATAATAATAATGATAAGAGATCAAATATGAACTTATTGAATAACCAATTAAAATGTTTTAATGCCAGTGTTAAAATACATGTAATAACCCTATGTGCCCGGACTTTGGGACCACTCTGTATATATGTGTATAAACACGATTAGAGCCCGTTGACAGCAAAAAGTATATTTTTCAAAGGATACAAGAGGCACGCCATCTGGTGTAAAGTGTAGTGTGTAACACAATTGTTAATAATAATAATCGGTCATCATGCGCTTACTTGTGCCATTGCCCAAATATCTAAATTTTAATTCCGAGTCTCCATAAAACAAGGGAACCACTGTGAGTGTTCATCTGTTTACATGAGGACTTATGATTGTATAACTGCATGTGTCGAGCAGGTCATTCAAACAAACTTAATGAAAAGTTTAATAACAAACATTTGAACAACGAATTTTTTACCTAACGTGTTTTATTTTTAAGTTCACATGTTGTACAGGGGTATTTAAATTTTTTTAATTTTCATTGGCTTAAACGTTGTGTTTTTTTCCTTAAGTCGGCCAAAAAGTCTCAATAATATGCGTGCACGTTGTCTTGCCCTGGCAAATACGGAACAGGGTTTTGTTTTTTCCATAATAAGGCTCTCGCCCACTGCTCAGCATGAATCTCTTATGCTCACCACGCAATCATCTCGCACGCACTCGCCATCCCACATCACCATTGACTCCTAGCCATCTGAGAGCGCATTCCTTACCCTCACGCCTCTGTCCCTGCGATATTTCTCCTGTGATGTCTGGAAGCTATTGTGTCTTTTGTTCAAGTGCAGACAAGCACATGCTTCATTTTGTATTTGTTTTTAGGCATGACGCCGTATCCCAACAGTGTGCCAGCACTGTTATGTGTCTGAGTGGGAAGCACACTATGAGCATTACACATCATTCCTGAATATTAACACAACACAAATGCATGTCATCGAGAACCTTTGAAGGCATCGTGAACCTGTCTGTCTAAAATGTTACACCCCGAGGAAATTAAAATGCTGCAGGTTTCGGAATATGATCAGTTTTAAATGTCAGCAGACCTTTGTGGAAGGGACGGCCCATTTTTTTTTTGTAAATGGCCGAAGGTTAACTGACACCATTTGTAAATGGATGGTAATCAGCTTGGAGTGACTTTGAATAGGCTCGAAATTGCCATTCACGTCTGACCTGTATAAAAAATTACACCAATTATGACTCAATATTCTGTCAAGACCTAGTTAATAGTGCATTCATTCTACACAATTAAGTAACGTGTTACCCTGTCCTTTTATTATTTTGATGAAAAGTCATCATTCCCCCATCATCCCAGTGGGCTTAAGTAGCCACCAGCAAGGTCCACGGTTGTGCATACAGCCCCATCTGCGTTCTGACCGTCGGCAAATATGCACGTTAATCAAATTTCTTGATAAACACCCCGCCCAACCTGAGCTTGGTGAATACATGTGAATTCACGTTTGTATGTTGAACTTATTTCGCACCATACGTAGACAACCATGCTCATTGGAGGAGCACGGGAAGGACAAAATACAAAAAACATGTCGCCTCTGCGTACACAGACGTGGTGGTGAGATGTTAACTACCTCGCCTGGTATACAGAGGTGGTGGGTTCGATCCACCGACCCCGACGCCTGCATATATATGTAGTGTGCATGTCTCTCCCTGTGGTAGCGTGAATTGTTCTCTGAGTCCTCGGATTTTCCCTCCACATTTAGAAACACGCGCTTAGAGTATTTGGCTGCTATAAATTCCGCAGGGCAAGCCACTTCGTTGAGCTGTCATTTTTGGCCAGCTCGCTTCTCAAAGAGAGCTCTACAGCTCAGTTGGCCTTACCTGGTAAAAATAAAAATAAAAGCTTTAGTTTATAGTTTTAGAAACTCCCCTGCCCTTCCCCCACCATTGTGACCCACGATTACTGCAATCTTCTGCCTCCAGTCAACATATCTCACTCGTCGAGGCAATGGCTGGTGTGTGTCATACGTGACATAATTGTAGGGGTGGTATTTTTTGAATGGATATTGCGAAGCTTTTAAGACACTTCATCTAACCTCTTCAAATGCCTTTACTGACATGCCAATAGACATTATAAATGCATTTATAACTCGCATTATGTTTACAGCTTGGTGAGCACATGGGGGAAGGGTGGAGGGTTATTTCGAGGACACGTGTCAAGGGGCAGAGTGAACTGCTAATGTGGTACGCTTTGTTGAGATTTCTCACAAATGTGAAATTGTAAATACATCTGCGTTCCATGTTCTGTCTTTCAAAAACGTTGGTGATCATGGCCATTCTTCCATTTAGCTCCATCTATGATATCACTCAAGAAACTTAGCATTAGTTCAACATACGTACATACATTAGATGGTTGCATCCAATTGTTTCGAGTTGCTTTTGTAACTTAATGTGCTGCCTTCCCCACCTTCTTTTGCCGATAATTTCCCATTCAACACATTATATTCAGTCTCTTGTTCTGTCATCACGTCCAAGAAGTATAGCTCACCTTTTCCCCATGTATATGAATGGTGAATACTTATTCACGTGTACTGAAGTTCCTTTTAGCTAAATGGGATAGCATATGATGGCACAGGACAGGGCAGCATGGCGAAGGTTGACAAGGGCAGCGGACCAGACGAGTGGGACAAAATGCGTGGCAGAAGAAGGATATCATATGATGATACCCGAACGCGAGTGAAATAAATATTGTGTCTACACTATGGGGACCTCATTTGCCAGTAAAAATATGATAATTGGTTCTTTACCCTTCTATCTGGCAACAAAACTGACACCTTTTTGCAAGGAGTCATGTTTGCATAGACCGCAATACCTGCAGTCATAATACAAACAAAAGAACATAACTCTGATAATGTGCACTGTCCTTGAAGTTGATTGGTCCACACCCAAGACAGCTTTCCTTAGAGCCTAGTCTCATATGGGTTGGACCAGATGACGCCTTTTGGCGTATTATGACTGCAGGTATTGCGGTCTATGCAAACATGACTCCTTGCAAAAAGGTGTCAGTTTTGTTGCCAGATAGAAGGGTAAAGAACCAATTATCATAAATATTGTGTTTCCCAAAATGAGTGGCTATTATTATATTGGGGAAAACCATTTAATACAAATGTTCTAGAGCCCATCAAAACAGTTCACGTAATCCGATTGTCATGTTAGAGGAAATAGATACATTGTTGCTTTTTTACTTACTTCGTTTTTCTACCCCCTGACCTTTTTACCCAGCATGCCACTGAATTGGCTTCGGGTAAAAATGAAACCATCCGACGACAATAATTCTCAGTTTGCCCCGCACTGTAACAATATTTCATGCCTGTAACCTCTCATAAGTACATACTTGGCGAGTTGAGCGAGTGTTTGGAACGATGGCAGATCTGTGTCACTGGCATTTCCATTGCCGTGATGTCAGAAGAGATGGGTGCTTATTAAATGCACACTTTGGCCAGTCCACGCTGCTGGCCACTGAATTGTCTCAATGCGAGCGCTCTCGTGGCAGCGGCCCTGATTGTGATTGCGTTTGAGGCCCCCCTCCTTTTACCAGCTTGGAAGCATCTCCTACCCCCTCCCCTTCATTTGTCTCAAAGCAAACCCCTAGGTCTGCAGTATTTCTCTCAAATGCTACGTTGCGCACGTTATCGCCGCACGTAAACAGAACAGTAGGGAGAATTCATTCGTCTTCATCGTGCTTGGGAAAGTCGAGCGTGATTAATATTACGCATTTCTTTTTTTGATGAATTTCAAGGGGCTCGGCGCAGCCTCCAGTGTTTTTGCCGAAACTCGGCGCTCGCGCAGTGGAAGGTAGGCGGCGTTGACATCGCGCGCCACCTCTGCCCTCCTGCCTGCCGTGGGAGGAGGACCCTTCGCGGCAGATTAAAAGCAACAACAACAAAAGGGGGGCTAATAAATGAAAAGGCATGAACTAACGGGGATTTGTCGCTCGTTTAATAGGTCAGAGGGAGACAAAGTTTCTCGCGTGCCCTGGCCGATCGCCGTGGTGCAGGCCTGCGTCACAGTGGGGGTGCGGTGGTTGAGGGGGAGGCTGAGAAGGGTGAGCTGGGAGGTTAGGAACTCTGCTTCATTTTTCAGGCTAATGTGGAGCTGTTTGCTAACCAGTGCTCCCCCTGTGCCCTCCCACCCCTTACTCCAGGCACCTGCACAATAACCAGATCCAGAGCCTTGGTGATCGCTGCTTCAATGGCCTGCACAACCTTGAGACTCTGTGAGTGCGCTTTATAATTAACTTTTTATCGTATACACCCCGTATTTCTTGGTAATGACGCGGCGCTTAAATACCAAGAGCCTGTTATATTCCAGGGCATCATTCTGCCTGATACTACTCTCAGGCCTGGGCTTCTTCACCATGTTGTAACACAAGTATGCCGTAACCCAAGGACAATGGTACGGCTGCTGCGCTCAGTACTTGACATTTGGACAGCATTTACTCATATATTATGCCACCATACGACCCTATGCCCATCCAGGTATGAGGCTATTAGTTCAGCCAGCGAATGAGTGTGTGCTTTAAAGTCATACTGTGAGTCGAATACATCTGGAACATAACACCAGTGATTTAACTTACCCTGCAGATGGCATTCATAATGGAATCTGAACCGTGGCATACTTTGGAGACATTTAACAAAGGGGCACACAAAGGACGTTCCGCTTACTTTTGTATGGAGCCGTCGACTCTGCCTTGATTTAACTCCTTTCAATCCTTGACAAGTTTAACGGCCGATGGCAATATTCATTATTGCGCTATTAAAATTAATGCACAGCCAATGTAACAGCAACCGATTCAACGAGGAAACGTGATCATTTTGAATGGGGCCAGTAAGTAACGTGGTTAATTCTAAGAAGGAGTTGGCGATTGTCAACAGTAAGATACGTATACAGTCTTCCCTGTTATTGTCCTTCCCCCGCACCTCCGATAAGCACGGTAGACTACATTTGGTGTGATACAAGTTCAATATATGTACGTTATTCAAGGACTTGCTACGCGCGATTTTCGCTTCCTGGGAATCGCATCTGGAACCTCTACACGACTGCATCGAGATAGTGAGATAAACTGATGAGATAAAGTGATGAGATAATTGTCATGTATTTCATCGTTTATTAATGTATTTATCGAAGTTAATTTTCGGAGCCCAATTGTCATTATCTGCAAAATGCGCTATTCTCGAGCATCTCCGGAACATATCCCTCGCGAATAGCGAGGTACTACTCAATGTCGAAATATGGGGCTTATGATAATGTAGAAATTTTGTTTTAAAACGTGGCACACACGTGCAACTTGTTTTTGGTTTAGGTGTCACGCCCATCACGATGCTCACGGTAACATTTGAAACGTTTCACACCCGACTTGAGCGGCTACAGCAATTCCCGTCCAGAGATGACACCGCGAGGTCAGATGCAAGAGCTCAAAGTGAATTCAAAACTGGTTGTGTGAATACACACGGCATCTTGGATCATTCGGCTTTGAGTCATATTCCTATACAGAGCAGCGGTTCCAGATTATTTGAATTCATGTGACTGCTTCTCAAAACACAGCACGCAGAAGGTGCATATCAGAGCTCGGGAAAGAGGGTGGGGGGTAGTAGTGTAGCGGTTCTGTCATTTTCCACCATGGAAGTGGAAGCGGACAGAACTCTAACATTTCTGGATATTCTGCTCGACGGGGTAGAAATGGTAAAATAACACACACAGCGTTTACCGGAAGAAAACGCATACTGACGCCTATCTGAATGCAGAGTCACACCATCACCCCGCACAGAAATCTGCTCTTATCAAGACGCTCATTCATCGAGCTAAGAAAGTGTCAGATGGTGACAGTCTGAGAAGTGAAATTCAACATGTTAAAGAAGCGCTGCAAATGAACGGTTACAATGATGCACAAATCAACAGGGCATTGAATACCAAAACCAAATCAAATAACAAGAGCATTGAAACTGCCCAAGTAATTAAAACGATCAAAATACCGTACATTGCGGGAGTAACTGATAAACTAGCCAGATGTTTGGAAAAACAAAACATCCGAGTCAGATTTGGCACGGTACATAAAATACTAAAATTTATATCTGGTACAAAAGATGTATTACCGAAGCTATCAACAGAAGATGTGTACAGGATTAACTGCACGTGTGGCAAATGCTATGTTGGGCAAACAGGACGAATGATCAGCACGAGACTAAAATAACATCAGAGAAATATTAAATTCTCCCAAATACAACTGTCAGCAGTAGCAGAACACGCGTGCCAACAAGGACACTCAATTGATTTTGATAATGTTGAAATTTTGTGCAAAACTATCTACTACTGGCCAAGACTAATTAGAGAATCTATCGGAATTCAAATAAATCAAAAAAACTTTAACCGTTCGGATAGCTACGGTCTTAGTGCTGCGTGGAAGCTAATCATCAAATAATACATGAATTAAATGCATGCCTACAAAGGTCAGCGTACTTCAATAGGGATTACCGTTGCTACGGCTATTTTAATAAACACAATAGACAGGAAGGACAAGTTCAAAGGGCTCGCATAATGCACATGCATAATGTACATTGCCTCAGTAATCCCCCCCTCCTACATTGTGCAAGAGCGCAGAAGGGTTGTCAACACATCTACACCTCTATATAAGGAACTAAACAGTAAGACTTCTCCACAAATCTGGCTGTTGCCTGATGAAGCTAGTTGTAAGTACTGGCGAAACGTCGTACTCAGTTCGTAAATGTTGTGGCTTGGCTCTCCAACACACCGGTGTGCTGTACTAGTGACGAATTGGCATGTTCTGTTTACGTGACAACTCTTACTAGTTGACTGTGTCGGGTGGTGGGGGGTTTTAACGACACATTTATATTTCGATTTAAAGCTTTCGTGACTGCAGGGATTCATCTTCTTGGTTCTTTCGGTAAAGTCACGTAGAAGGGAAATAATAAAATAATAAAAATAAAACAATAAAATAATTCTCACGACGTTTCGGCCACAACGCAAGCAGCCGTCCTCAGGTGGAGAGCAGGTCTGTCGAGAAGACAGAGTCTGACTGACAAGCCCCAGGCGAGCTTAAATAGTCGCTCCAAGCCTGGGGCTTGTCATTCAGACTCTGTCTTCTCGACAGACCTGCTCTCCACCTGAGGACGGCTGCTTGCGTTGTGGCCGAAATGTCGTGAGAATTATTTTATTATGTTTAATTTTTATTATTGTATTATTTCCATTCTACGTGACTTTATCGAAAGAACCAAGAAGATGAATCCCTGCAGTCACGAAAGCTTTAATCGAAATCTAGCGAAACATCGTACACAAAACCCTTAAAATGTTGCCCGCTTTTCAACAATTCTGGTTTTTAATTTTAAAAAATCACTTGGAATTTTTGTCCAATTGACAACTTGATTCGATTGGCTCTGTCGGGTGCTGGAAGGTTCTCGTGAAAATGTTTCATCATGCCTACACAATGTAAACCAAAATAAGCCAATTATTAATTTCGCAACCACTTTGTCCTCATTCCAGGACGATATGCAGATGTTTGTTGTGCCGAACTCAAAGGCTCTAATATACACGCCTTTGAAATTCCACTTTTGACACAATTAGCAATTATTTCAGAGAAAACAACGATATATATTTTAAGGTAGGACATAAAATCGTACATTCTTAAGTCTAATACTTGGCATGTAAATCGAATGTTTCCCTACATCTGTTTCACATTATAGCGTTTAAATGTTTAGGTTTTCACAGTCTTGCTCGAATTAAAACGACCAATGGGTGTGTTTCCATGAAAATGACAGGTAACTTTCGATATGAGATTGTTATAAGCCACTTAAAGAATTATTCGACGAAAAAATATCATACAAACAAAAGACAGCTGGCTTAGTATGCACATGGAGGATGACATGACAGTTCCACGATGCCATGCTGTCATAGTTTGACATTGAAAGTAATCAACTATCAGCATTTAAATGTATATCCATGCATTTAAAGTGTTTATCACTTCTGTTCTCTCCGTGGTCGCGTGGCTTTTATCTGGGTCCGCTGGTTTTTCCCTCCACATTTAGACTCAACATGGCTGCGATACGTTTTCTACGTGATAAGCCACTTAGCTGAGCTATCATTTCTGGCCAGGTCGCTTCTGACAAAGAGCTACATAGCTCAGTGGGCCTTACTTGGTAAAATAAAAAAAACGCTTGAAATAGTTTAATATTTATTTAGTTGATTTGCTTACTTCGCTCACATAGTTAAGATGGACAAATGGATTTTTTTCTCAACCTTCTTATTTTTGGCAACATCACCGGGACAAGGACTAGAGAGGATGTGTGAGAGAGAAAAAAATGGCCCAGCAACATCAAAGAAGATTGATCTGGAACTGGGACTTGCACTCCCAGAAGCAGACGGGGCTTTCGCCAGACAACAGCTGGAATGTGGCCACGAGTGGGCTGCCAGCACATGCCGACCCTGTCGGTGTCACCTAGGCATAGAGTCGTGTACACCGAAAGTACACATGTTGTTCTATTTCAGTTTTAGTAAATAATTTATATTCCGATTGTCTTAGAGTACAACACGATTGCAGCTTCAGAATACCGTACCGTAAAAATGTCAGTAAAATTGCGTTGGTTGAAATGGCATTACACTGCAGCGTATTTACTTCATATTCTTTGGGTCTTTCGTATTTACTAAATTCAAAAGGAACACGCAAATGAACAGGAGACAGAATCAGAATCTGTATTCATCTGATGAGCTCTAAAGGAATCTGATGAGCTATGAAGCTCTTTTTCATAGGTGTCAGAAAGTTACAACAGCAAGAAATAATACAAGAGCTAGACGGAGATATATTTAACATATGGAAGTACAAATTGCGATCGTACATCAATTCCTGCATATTTTTCAAGACCAAATTCAAGCGTGTGCAAGGCAACAAAACAACGACAATCCAAGACCACACCAGGTCTATCTCAGTCGCTGTGGCTCTGAAGGCACACAACCCCCATCGCGGACACAGCACTCCTCCAAATGAGGTTGTGTCACGTGCACTGAATGAAAACTTCTTTAAGATGCGCAAAACAGTGGTCAATTTGCTTCACATCTCATATCGCAGTTCAGGGATGTGCCCGGCTGTTACCTGTGCTCCCAAAAGGTCCAGAGTGGATATCCCTTGAGCCTCATCCTCGGCGCGGCGAATGAACGGCCAGGTCCTACGCTGCGCCGTGAGCTGGCAACACGAAAGGGACAAAGGGCATGGGATAATGTGAGAAGGAACCCCTTGTTTTTAAGAGGGGACCAACTTCTTGTGACAGATATTGAAGAATGGGTATAGTCTGCGTATTTGTTACTTGTATTCTCCATTACTGAAGGACCCATTTCAAACAAACAGGATCATTGCCAATCAACATCATTTAATCATAATCAACGATTTTTGGGTTTAGATCGCGTTTATTTATAAATGTGTCGTAACCCTCCACCACCCGACACGGCCAATCAGTAAAAATGTGTCACGTTGACAAAGACAAATAGTTCACTGCTTTAGCCCACCGGTGTGTTGAAGCAACAACATTTACAATTTGAGTACGACGTTTCGCTGGTAATTGCAACCAGCATCATCGGGCAATTCGCCAGAATGGTGAGGCTCTGCTGTGTCTCCCGTTCTTATATAGAGCAGCAGCAGGGTGACGTCATCATTAACTCATTAACTCATCAACGTGACACATTTTTACTGATTGGCCGTGTCGGGTGGTGGAGGGTTACGACACATTTATAAATAAACGCGATCTAAACCCAAAAGTCGTTGATTATGAATAACATTGGTCGCGAAAGCCTACGTGTTAAACTAACATCATTTAAACCATCATGCAAACTCTGATCATACTCGCAGTGGCTTTTGGCGAGCCATTGAACAAAGGCAGTCACTGCATCGCGTGCTTTCAGATGCGCTTCTGCGGCTGTCTGGAATGCTCTTCTGTCTAATATTAGGAAGCCACTGAAGCTATGCACTTTTCAATCTAGATTGAAAACTGATTTCTATAGACCTGCTTTTTGTCTTTAGCTTTTTATCCTTCCCTGCACCTCCGATTAGCACGGTTGGCTACGTATGGTATGAAAGTAGTTCAATATACATGCATACATCTGGCAGTTCAACAGCATTGGTTGAAGCAAGTCAGACCCTGCTGATGAGCCATTGCATGTTGAAACTAGCCAAGAGTTGTATTGTGTTGAGCCAATTATGCTGAATTGATGCATTCCCAAGAGACCCAGTGGCTGATGGGATGTACAAAAATATATTCTTACTATTCACGTGGAGGGACAGATCTGCAAGGAATATTATCCGCTTACTTTGATACTTATGGAGAACCGAATTGCACATATTTGTAAATTTGAATAAGGTGTTAGACAGGTTTCAATGATCGGTCATGCGTTTTGCAGGAATACACAACATTTGGACATTTTGTAATGACTAATTTTCCTGCTGTGAGATTGTTCAAGTTTACTGCTGTTAAATTTCGATTTAAAGCTTTCGTGACTGCAGGGATTCATCTTCTTGGTTCTTTCGGTAAAGTCACGTAGAAGGGAAGTAATAAATTAATAAAAATAAAACATAATAAAATAATTCTCACGACGTTTCGGCCACAACGCAAGCAGCCGTCCTCAGGTGAAACCAGGTCTGTCGAGGCGACAGCGTCTGAATGAAACAGCACACGTGCTTGGAGCATATATATAAGCTGGGTTGGAAGGGGGGGGGAAAGGGCGCCTTGACAAAAGCATTTGCATATCAAGAAGAATTTAGCATATTTATGGGAAATGCAGGTATGTGATTAGTACTACTTGTGTCCGTGCATTATGCAGGATTAGCAGCATCCAAGGGAGGGGATATGGGAAATGCTGGTATGTGATTAGTGCTACTTTGCCCGTGCATGATGCAGGATTAGCAGCATCACAGGGAGGGGATAGGGGTAGCATTAATAAAGGGAAGAAGTGTTAATAGTATGTAGCTGCAGTAGTATAAACTACATAGTATCATCATTATACTAAATATACTCTACAATAAGCTGAGTTACTAACAGTAAGTAATACATTACAATTCTACGTCGTAAAAAATATACTGCTGTTATCGAGTTGAAGGTTTGTTTCTTATAACCTAGATTGAAAATATGATGCTAAAGAACCTGTGATAAAATTCACAAGCATAGATAGTGTAACAAATAAACTATTGTACATTGGTACTCATATACATGCCGCAATTACCCCTTGAAATGTATATGTTTATGCTGCATGGAAAGTGTTACTTTTCTGTTCGCCTGGATAAACGTTCATTAAGCATGCATCTTGCTGTAGCCAAGGTTTCCTTTGCAAAAGACCCAATTTATCACGTCTCAATGGGCCTATATTTCAGCATGCTGCTGCTGCTACGACCTTCAATCATTACGATATTTTTATTCGAATGTGACGAATCTTAATGACCGTCATCTGTTTTATTAAGAACGTTGAGTTGGTGGAATTGTATTGTAAACGGATGCAGTAGTTTGTTGGGCTGCTAGCTGGGTAGAACACGCGTTCACTTCAAAGTCCCTGTGCAATCTTTTTGAATTCCTAACTCCATCAATTAGGATGAGTGCAATGGTGAAAGATTGCGGAAACCTTGGTGACTCGAGCAGTCGTTGCGTGGACTGTGTACGATCGCGGTGTGACTGAGAGCCGCTTGAGGCTGTAAAGGGAAGACGTGTACACACACACGAACATTAAATAGGGCTTGTAAGTCACAAAAACTTCAGGAATAATGTTATTAACTAAATTATTCATCCACGATAGCGGGCAGCAAAACCTTAACCCAACAAAATAACTTTGCACACGCCTTGTATTTATTCATCACTTTGAAGTCTTGAATGTGGAAGAGCAACCATAACAGATCAAAGAGCCAAGGAGTCCAAGCAGCCTAAACGTTGTCCTAAAACGATTGGGGAAGAGTTTAAATTTAGCTGCGAGCAGTTTGGCTTAAAATGCTTGAAGCTGAGGCATGTGAAGCTATTTGTTCTGTGTCCTTTCAATAGCATTCGCTTCATCAAAACAAAAGCAAATCAGCCAGGCGAGGGATATACAGAGATTCTGGAATGCTTGCTCGATCTCATCTCCGCTATGCGCACAACAAACACAGATAGACTTTCACTTTTGTTTAAAGGGTGTGGGATGTTCAAAACAGTATTGCCTTTACAAATTTGATGTTCTCTTCTGTAATGGCTACAAAGAGCTTTCCGCACATATAAGTAGACACACCACATCAGATCGTTCAATTAAGTTGGCTTTAATTTTATTTTTATAGCCACATCTTAATTGGATTTAGCCAATAGTTTTTGTATCACATCCCGCTAAATTTACTTTGTTTGGATATAATGCACTTAATTTAATTTGGCCAGTGCATTGAAAAATCCGTGAAGATTTTGAATGTTATAAGCAATGAAGTAAAAAATCACAAATTTCAATAATTTAAAATCGCACTGTTAGGCGACCACTGACAAATATACGTTTACATTTATTTTCCACTAGCAATCTTCACACTATTTAGTATTCAACTGGTTACTGGATCTCTCTACACTAAAAGTAATATTATACAGACATTTATGAATCAACTGGAAGATGAAGGCCTCGCCTTGACAATTCAGGCAATGTGGGTGGTTTGACCATACTTCACCACGCTGGTTCGTGTGGGTTGGTGAAGTTGGGGGATGGGGAAGGGACCAGTTCAAATATCACTCGCCACTGATGTGAGCCGTAATCCAGAAAAAACAACTCAATGTCACGTGATGGTTATCATGGTACATTACCACTGCGCCACCACCTCCCCTCTAATGCACATCCATAATGCCAATTTAAATAAATAAATGTTATTTGTTAATATTGCTTCAATAAATCTCAACATTACAAAAAAATTACCCTGTAAAATGTAAATGTGAATGATCGACATGCCCCCCCCCCCCCATTAGCTTTGAAGTCACCCTTAAGTAAACATAAAATATTTGCAATCCTTCGTTGCTTTCTTACATCTCTCACCTCTGGTAGCCGGGGGTGAAGGTGAATCTTGGGGAGACGTTGCACGTGCCTGATGACGTCACGCACGTGCCTGGTGACGTCACGCACGTGCTGTGGCACTGACACCACCAGGATGATATCGGTGCATTCCCAGTCACAAGACGGACATCCATAAGCGGCAAATGTCTGTGCATCCTGTGGGCACGCGTGCATTCGTTGGAGCTGTGTGCATTGAGTACGGACCGTTCGAGTGTTGAGCACTGATGGTCAGGGGCATGCGAGTGCAGTGTTGTGTGTATGTACGATGTTAAACTTATTTCGCACCCCACGTAGCCAACCGTGCGAATGAGAACTCTGTGCAGAACTCTCGACGCGGAAGAAACTCGTTGTTGTGCTGGCTTAATGAGAAGTGCATTAACCATTAACGAGAACATTAATAAAGTGGGCAACGCAGCTTGTTGAAAGGGGAACTTCAACATCAACGCAATCACTGCTATTTCTAGTTTTCGCACAATCACTGCCAATTCTAACACCAGCAGAATCTTTCTTAACGACGAGAGCAAGCAAACGGTTTTCCATTCATGGCTCTCTTTCAATATACAATTACTGTCACTCGGACGTCTCCAATCCTCTGCCACTCCGAACGCCTGCAAAGTATGCTCGTTTTATTGTGCAGAGCACGTGCATTCTAAGTCAATCAGAGTCGATCACAACGTTGAAAACTCGTGCGAAGAGTTAATTAATAATATAATCAGCGTCTCCGATTGGACCGGGATCGCCTTCTGATTAGCTGGTGCCTATCCCCAGGCCCGTTCCTTACCATGCTCAGTGCTGACCCGACTTACAGCAGTTCCCTTCCGGATACAGCTGTATGGGGTACTACATGGGTGTAAAACGTCTGGCAAGGTTGGCCATCTCAGCGCCTCGACTCGCTACAAAAGAGGGCCAGTCTGTGAAAACAAGCACGATCTCTTGAAAGTGAAAATGCTTCAGCACAATTGCAATCTCAAAAAGAGCCACGATCTGGTGTTGCAAGTAGGAGGTGATGGCGGATGAGCGCATTGTACGACTGCTCCATATCCGGGGACCAGAGTTCAATTCCCCTACAAGACAAAAAACAGTGGTGTATATTTTAACCAGTCTCGGGCCTCACGTAGATTTAACTTAACCTTCAATGAGTACCTGATCCCGTGTGTAAACATCACCGCTCGGAGACAAAGGCGGATAAATGCAGCCGGGCGTGGTGTTGGCCTCCCACCCTCTGGTGTCCCGTGCCAGCCTTCATAGTTGCTTGCTAACAATACTTGTGTGACATCACACAGCAGTGATGGATGTTATGATGAGCAATGATCTGTTTGGAATACTAACAATGACTAACATTGAAAAATAGGGGAAATATTCCATCCAAATAACCAAACTTGTGTCCAAAGGATTTATGGATTCCACACCAATTTCTCTGCCAGTATTGGAGGTTAATAAACTTTTCTGCAGAAACAGAAAAGGTCTCTCGCCTGCCACTAACAAGGGAATGGACTGTTGAGAGGAGTCGACATTGGGTGAGTTGGGCCTGTAGAGAAGCGACCTGGCCACAAATTATAGCTCAACGAAGAGGCTTATCACGTGGAGGTTTCTAACATCCAAATACTCTCGCATGTTTTCAATGTGGAGGGAAAAACACGAAGGACCCGGAGAAAAATCCACGCAACCACAGGGAGAGAGAGAGACATGCAAACTCCAAATATACAACAGGCATCAGGGTCCAGATCGAACGCACAAACTCGTGCACACCAGGCGAGGTCATTCACATCTCGATTATGCTGTGGTATGGAGGATACGTTATTACAATAGGACATGAGGCTAAGTTTGTGTGTGTTATCAGTTGTTTCCTTTATGTAAGGAGGAACCTGTTTTCCCCAATGGTATCAACACAGCCAGGTTTTTAACAGCAGGTTTTCTTAACTTCGAGTTTATGTTTGAAAATCTAGACGCAGATCTTATTTTTTTTACACTAAAAGCAAACTTCCAAAGAAATGGAAACCTTTGTTTGAAACAACAATTAAATATTTATCCAGGGATGATGTTTTAGTCTCATTACTATTAAATATCAATAGTTGATGCCAACAAAATGTGTATGCTGTGCTTGCTTTGTTGATAGTGGCCATCGACACATTTATCAACAATATCAATGATGTTTCAAAAACATCTTCATCATCATTTCTATTCATTATTCTTTTCAATTAAATAATTTGCAAAATACCAGAACGAGAAAAAATTCCTTTTGCCAACTTCGTGTAAATAGACGCTGCTGTGGTGTAATCGTTGGCGACCGCTGGATTGCAATCAGGGGTCGCCGGTTCTATTCCATCTCATGGCGCGGCGGTTGTCGAAACAACGAGTGCAAGTTTCTTAAATCTTCACTGCCTCTGTCCACCCAACCCATTTCTAGATGGGTTCACCACAGTTAGTCGTTCGGCGGATCACACCTGTGGTGGGGTAAAGTGTGAGCACTCCCACCTGTTCCCAGACGTCTGACGAACGTGGAAGAATCAGCCGAACACCGTTTATATATAGTGCACTTCTTTCACACCGTACGGAGTCAACCGCGCACATTGGAGGTGTATGGAGTGGGCGTGAGCGACCAATTACGGGACTGCGCGTTTACCTTTTCCTGTTTGAGAGCGCGTTAAGGACCTCTTTAACGACGGTTTATCGTCGCCACCACCTCCCGCGTGCACGCGCGAGTTTCCCCGCGTGGATTGTGATCGGTGACAGAGGCGGCTTTACTCTGCTTTGCTCAATAGCGTGATTCTTTATGTGCTGAGTTTAGACTCTTTACAGAGATCTTCCGTTGAGCCACTTCTGGCAATCTCAAGCCACCTTGTGACAGCGTGAAGGTCAGCACCAAGATCCACGTGAAGCAAACCCCATTGTCCCCACAACCCGAGGCAATACAAATATTGCCAGCACATATTTCCTCTTTCTGCACCTGAATGGACGGCTTTGCCGTAAGCCCATCCTGTCCAAACGACGTAAGCCCCCCCCCCCCCCCGTTGCCCCCGCTGTACAAACACACGTTCCCCGAAGTTATTACAGGATCTGATGGAGGTGTGCACGTGTGGGCTTACTGTTTTCACAGGGATCTTAACTACAATCAGCTCTCTCAGTTCCCAAAGGCCATCAAAGACCTGCCTAACCTTAGGGAGCTGTAAGTATTCGAGAGAGAAAACACCGTATACTCACCACGCTCGTGTAGAAATATCACAGAAACAAAGTTATTGCTTAAAGTAAAAACGTAAAGTGGTAAATGTGTTAATTAAGTCGTTTTGTTAAACAAATACTGTGTTGTTTGATGTACATTATTTATATGTTTACTACACACACATAGCCTGCTGGAGCTCGGGCTTTTAACCAGCACATGTTCAGGTCAGCACTGCAAACGAGGGGGCTGTGAAGCCAGCACCATGCCCATTCACCTTTGTCTCCCTTCGTGCCACTGTTTACACACCACAGCAGGCAGTCAACCGAGGATAGATTAGTCTTGGGGAAATCCCAGAACCGGTTCAAATATCACTCACTAGCTGATGTTAGCCATGGCCAGGCATTTAACTCAGGTCACCGGACTAATTGTGCAGTTGCTGTATCCACTGTGTTACAAACTGGATGATTTCAATGTTTGTAGAGTATAGTAGACGGTCGCATGGAACATCTGTATCACGTGATTTAATCGTGAAGTCCAGCATAGCAGTCATTTGTTGTTACAGAGAGATCAAGGGGTACATTTGGAAAACGTACTATTATAGGACTTTCCGATTTTCTCAAGTTATATATTCATCATCTGAACTATAGCACATCACTGCATTTAGAGTGTTTAATGTGCCATAAAACATATATAGTGTCAGATTAAATTGACTGAAAGTGCGCGTTTTTCTACGTAAGCACATTTAATTAACAGAATTTGTCAGAAGCAAGCATTTAATCCACGTGTTAACTGATACCGATCTTAAGCTGGTACTTAAAATTATGTTCGTCAAATGTAAAAAGTTAACAGGTTTGTTTATTCAACTTGTGATTAACAGGTTATCTGAACTAGGCCAATCAGATAGGACAAATAAGTGCTCAGAAGGCTGGTTCCCTACTGAGCCAGTTGGCGCACAAGTTGAAATTTCAACCACTGGCCTCTGAGTATTTTCCTAATTAATCTCAATGTAGACATTTCTTCCCTTTCAATAACATGCAATTATTAAGTCATCACTGGTTGATTTTTCATACCGCGTGACTGTTTACAGAGGCGTATTGCCAGCATTGAAAAGTATTCTGTCGTGTTGTTTTCAGAGCATTTCACAGCAACAGAATCGAGATGATTCCTGAGCATGCATTTCGGAGCAACCCACTCCTCAAAACCATGTGCGTACGCGCCTGCCTCTCACCCTGCGAGCACTCACAACATACGCAGACTCGCGTGTATCCGCTATACAGGAGCAGCGTTACTCTGGCACGGGACACGGTGGTCAGCACACTTGGCAATAAGCCACTTTCCACATATTTCCCAGTTCAATTCATGGTGCTGTCTATTCATGATTAAGGACACTACACACACAAGACAAAACACCGTGATTGGTCGAAGTGTTCACGTGTGATGTTGTAGTCACTGTCCGGCGCGTTTTCGGGTTGTGCCATGTTTTTTCGGCACAACGTCCGAAGTTTCAATGCATGTGCTGGAAGCTTCTTCACCAATCAAGCAATTACTGAAGAAGCCCCGAGCATGTTGAGCAAAACGTCGGACATTATCCCAGACAGCACGCAGCAGAACTGTGGAATCCTACGCAGTAGTATAATAGTGTTCTGCTATGGGTCTTACAGAATTACACTGATTGGCACATTTAGAGTGTGAATGTTCTTAAAAGAAACATACATACATACTTACTTTAAGCTTTCACTTCATGCTTATATCAGAAAATGTATAGGCGCACTGTGGAATTTGTTTTACAGTTTAATATTTGATCTTTGAATTGTTGTTGGCTGTGAAATGTACCTATTCTCATATATTGAACATACCTAATGCGTACCATGGTGATGTATGAACCATATTAAATATGGCAGGCAGATCTGTTCCATTTTTCTGTAGAAAATATTACCCGACTGTTCACATGGGACAATGTGTTATAGCATATCTAATATTCTCAAAAGTTTCAAGTGCTCGCACAAATCACTTTCAACATGTTTTTCATTTAAAATGAAAAGAGCTTGAATTTTACGAGAAAATTGATAAATGTATTTTGGATGTAGTCTTGCACATTGTCAAAAATATATATGTAAATATATATCTTTCTAAACTTTTACAGCCATTTCTATGACAATCCCATCCGAGTTGTGGGGAAGACTGCGTTCCAGAACCTGGCGGAGCTGCAGACTCTGTAAGTGCTCTCAGAGAGGCACGGTGTGCCAGCAGACACGGGCTCACATTCTGTCTCACAACCACGCTGCATACACACACACCACACACATACTAAAACCCCCGTATAGCCTTCACGGACTTTTGGGGTAAAAGCCATTTGCGAGCACCTATGAAAAACGGTACGTCACACGAGAGGATGGGTAGCCATCTCCACGCCTGGTCGTCTTTGTCTCCCGAGTGGCGATGTTTACACACCACACCAGTTACTTATTTGAGGCTGACTCGACCTAGGGGAGGCCCAGAACCAGTTCAGATATTCGTCATCGAATTCGGGTTACCGGGTTCGTAGCGCAGCCCTCTAACCACGATACATACCCACATTTACATACGTGTGCATTCAGTACATCTAAACATGTCTCTCTCTCAAGTCTGCAGATGGTCAACCTCTTTGGAAAGCCAAGTAGTGAGCTATTAATGACAAAACGTACATTTTTATTTCTGATGTTTCAAGGGGAGGGGGGGGGTTCAATCGGGAGCATTCTAAAACACATGTTTAGTGATTTTGGTTATTATTAAATGGTGAACACGCTGCCGTGGTGCGATGGTAATTATCAGAGTGGACCTGCAATGCAGAGGTCGCCAGTTCGACCTGCTGGCACGGCAGAGTGAACCAAATGGGGCACGTTTCTTAAATCTCCCCTTCCAACATTTGTCCACCCAGCGGTGTAAATGGGTGAAACGAGAGTTAGACACTGGTCACATGTGGTGGGTGAAATGCTAACGCTCCCACCTCTTCCCAGATCATCTCACCATTGTGGAAGAGTAGGCCAAAATACCCTCTATAGGGGCTCTCGAAAGCTCCTTTTAGTGAGTCCCTTCTGCCAACATTAGCATGAGTAATCATTGCAGGGCCGAACATTTACCTGGGTTTGTTATTAAAATGTAATGATCTAAAGCAAAGCAGCTCGTTACAGTATATGGCACTGAGTGGTTTTTAGAGACAAGTAAAGTTCGCATACCCTTCCACCACACTTGCACCAACACACCTGCACCACATACCACCAACACACCTGCACCACACCTGCATTA
>NW_024704873.1:23566-132423 GCF_018977255.1 Callorhinchus milii
GCTTAGAATCTAAGCACATGCTCACTTTTCATGCTTCCAAAACAGGCGGGTACCACGCCAGAGCACTGTGGTCGGCTTAAGGCAGCGGGTAAAAGTCCCGCAACGGTCCGAGTATCGGGCTATGCTCGGGGTCGCAGTGAAACACATCTATGGGAAATGTTTCTGACAGCTTAGGGTAGTTGTCAAATAAATTGCCCGCTTACGGAGGGGATTGTGGAAAGAAATGCTTATGAGTACATGTCCGCCCTCTTATAGGCCGTAGCCCTGTCTCATTGCTTGAAATGGCGCCGCAGTACCCTGAGGTTCTTTCTGCTCATGCGGTGGCTCGCTGTGAATAGTTGCAGAATTATTCGATCTTTCCACAGTGTGAGAAGTTATGATACCAGAGTGGGCAGGTGAGAGGTTGACCAACACACAACTGTAGTATCTGCCGCAATACGCGGCCCGCCGCGTGACAAAGATTGGCGCTGTCAGGGATTGTGATTTTCGATAACGGGGAGTGCTACCGCCTTAAGAGGCAATGAGGCCGGGGATTAAGTAGCTAGAGCGCCGCTCACAGCAGAAAACTGCTCGTCATTTAGATATAGACAACTAAAAAAGCCGTCACGAAGCGGAGTATCCCTGGGGAATTCCGTGACACATACTGGGACAATTACCCGTTAGGTAGTGTGTCGGCGATGCCCGTCAGGATGGGTTCTCGGTGGACATCACTCTTGGGCAACGGATGCCGGATGAGCATTGCGCATAATGGCAAAATCGGATCAGCAGTCTGAGGATTGACCGGGTCACCGATGACGGCTCTACATTCCTGTTCGTTTTAACGTGATAACTAGTTTGTTCAACGGATTTCAAAATGCCACTTGGGGTTATTCCGTCTGGAGCATACTGAGCCGATTGCAATATTATAGTCCTATCCATCAACTAAGTCGCGAGAGGCAAAGCGTTCGGTAAATCCGACGGCTATGCTTTTGTGCTGTCGTGTCTGGTAAATAAAAGCCAGTTAGTGGGACAGCGAGCTTTATCGATCAAAACACGCGTCGGAGTGTAAAATCGCGTTGGCATTATCGACGGCGTATCGCCGTCTACGGACCGGGGGACTCGAGCGATTGAATTTGAAGGTATGTGCTCCAATGGCTTTTGGAGGAAGTTAGAGATTCCTTCAGAGCGAAGTCGCTCCAAAACGCTGGCCTTATATAATAATAAGTGGGTCAATCTAGAGTAAGTATGGGACTCGTCGAACGCCCGTAGTTTCAAGATGTAGACCTTTGGCATTAATGGGCGCTAGCGAGAAAAGTAAGGAAATCATCACACCTATGTTCCTCTTTGTTTGTTACGCTCACTAATTGCGTCGCCCTACCTCCGCTGTAACTGTCGTAGCCAACCGCCGCGTGAAAGCGCGATGGTATGCCCCGCGATCACGTGACGGGGTCTCTATGCTATGACGGATCCTCCCGGGTAAGGCAGAAACCCTCAATACCTAGCGCACAGATGCCTGTTTCGCCCTGCGCATTACTATTCAACTGTGCAACGCATTTGTGTAGCCTTCCGCGCAGCTTCGACCTCTCAACTAACCAACGGGGTAAAGCATATTTCTCGAGGCAGATCGTATTATGACTATCCATATACATGAGGCGCAAAGGTATTCCATAAGATAACCCCTAAGTGGCCAGCTGGCATACCCTAGTCAGAATGGCCCCATTGAATGTTCGTCAGAGTGGTTTGCCTACCGCCTGTATACAGAGGGTGATTTGATTAGGGTTGTGGGACAAGATCAACGACATGAGGGTAGATGTAGATCATGCTGAGTACTAGGTTGCTCGGCCGACGCATTAAACAAAGGACAGTGTTAGTGTTTGAATAAGTGGGAGTGCTTTACGCGGCACGGTGGTGCATCGGGCGAACGCACTTGTTTTTGTGGGCTTTGCTTAGCTCTCTGCATCACTACCCGTGAGAAAGTAAATCAATGAATCTAACCTTGTAGCAACGAAATAGTTGGTTTCCTTCAGGTGTTGCAGGACCCTGGGAGTATCCTACTCCTTGTCCGCCGAACAGCGGATGGCCTGTATCGGGCATGGTTGCTGCCTGCAATGATCGATCACGAGACAGTTTGGGAAAGTTATCGGGGTTGGGGTCTACGTCTTTGATAGTATCTCTGGAAAGCCTGATGGGGCAACAAATCCGGTGAGCTCGTGCGTATCGCAAGTCCTAAGGGACAACAATACACGTACGTCGGGCACATGGACGTAGCAAAAAATTCGCCCTTGATTGATGAGGTACGCGATTAGTAACGGAACCGTTGTGCAATGTGTTCCCGCTGCCCACATATGTTGGTTGCCGCTGGGCGGAACGGGCGGTCCTGTAAATGGACATAAAGAAGAACTTAGAGCGGAGATGGTTCGCACGACATTCCACACGCCTTGTGGTGCAGGGTAGACCCTCCTCTCGTCGGCAGTTGGTTCCTGGACATCTACTAGATGGGGATAGGCTGCAGCCTTGTGCTAGATTCGGTTTGTGTGTATATCCGTGCAAAATCTGATGAATATTGATGTTGTAAGAGCCGATCTGCTGTATAGCGGTGAACCCTACACTTCTCGCCTAGGGTCCCCGGCAATATCGAGATATGCTGATAACCCCGGTGAGCACTACTGGGGGTGCCGTCTAGTTAAATTATCGTATGGAGAGGTTATGTTCTGTCGCATTACCTGGACAGCCAAGTTCTGTAGACTGGTGGTTATCATGCATATAGAGGAGCCCAGCGGTAGGGGTATAGCTCGCTCGTCCTCGTTAATCAGGCTGGATCGGGTCCGCAGGATGCAATGTTATAAAGCCTCGTACTTGCTTTGTATCTTGCGATAATACTACGTCAAATAGCGAAGACATATATAAGTGAGCTGACGGTTGGCAAGCGACGGAGTCATACTTGCTGTCTCCTCTGCCTAGGGGTCAGCACGCCAGGAGACCTGTGGCGTGCCTTATGGCGGGCTCGCCGAGAGGATATATGCTAGTGGCAGGAATGGTGCGGCTCTTCGGACCCGTATTGGTTCATCAACCTGAGTCAGGACATGCGTCTTGGCACCTGCTGCTATCTGTTCGTCCATTCTAAGAGAGCTGAGATCTGCGGGACTCACAGGCGGCGTTGTGAATGTCTCCCTGGCATGTCGGGCCGGTTCAAAATCAGCGCGACTCCGTTATCACGCTTATGACCTTTCACGAATTACGGTACATTCCTGTAGAAGGAGAGACATCATGCAACCAAGTACATAGCCGGGAGTTGCAATATGGCGCCTTACATCTAATGCTTTTGGTCTCGGACCTGGATAGGTAACTTCATGACGGCCACAAGGTAGATGATTGTACAGGACTAAAACGTTGCAGAAGTGGAGGCAAGCATAGCTTGCATTATGGGCATGCCTACGCGACATGCGCGTCGTACTTGGACCCTCTGTGCGCTAGATAGGAATAATCCCTCCGTTGGACTTACGACTACGCCGATACGCGGCGGAACCAAGGAGAGGTGCTAAGGCTTATCCGCAAGCGCTTTTAAGGTCTTCATATAAAGCCGACCCGATTACCGAGCAGACTGTCCACCTCAGTAACTGATACGGAAGAGGACGATTCCCCGACACCAACCTGGGGTTGGGTAACTGTACTATGATGACTGCTAGTTCTGTCGGCCGATTCTGCCGCGATACCTAGGAGCAACCTAGTTCGAGGATGGCTCGTGGCATCGCTCTTAATGTCAGCGTGTCATCCGGACCGGAGGCCATAAAATAATATATATGGACTAAACGCTTGGCGAACATGCAAACGTTGACCCAGACAACTCGGGTGGTCCACATCAGCGGGAGTCACGGCACTAGCCGTAGATCGCCGTATTCAAAGGATGATGCTGCCCCCGTCAACAGACTGAACACGTCAGGCGTATGTGGGGTTGACTTTTCTAGAGTCACTTGAAGGCAACGATTGCGTCTGCTTACGCTTTTCAGTATAATATATCAAGCAACACGGCATCCGCATGATATCACAACGCAGAGCCATCTCTGATTTGAGGAGACAACTTTCAGTGGCCATCAGTGTCACGACGCAACACTGGAGGTGTCTGGTCGGAGTTAAAGGGCCGTTTGAACTTATACCCCGTCTTGGAAGAGTGTTGAGATTCTTCGACATGATGTATGTTTGATCGCCTCCTATTGATGCTTCTACGGTGGCAGCAGTGGGTTGGATCGCTACTAGATGGAAGCGCTAGGGGCGCCGACCAGGGTGTCATCGTTTGACCGATTGGAGACCGGACATCCAATCTGCTCTAACCGCGTTCAGCTACTAGACCGGTCTCGTTAATGCTGTACCACGAACAACACAGGCTGTCGTAATTCGCAGAAGATTGTGTTAACGTCAGACGTAATCCTTCAAACTTTTAAATGTCTGTAGGCAGCTTGTCTATCGGCTGGTGTGGACCAATGACATGCAGTTACCGATGACGGTGTAGTGAGTCATTATGCTATCTTTCGTCCCATGAGATAGAAGAGCATGGCCTGATGTCACCAGGTGCGCACAAACTATCAGAGGAATATGAGGTTACGCAATCTGGCAACGCCTGGCCTCTGCATGCGGATTTTTCGCTTAACCGTGTTGACTATTGTAAGTTAGCTTACACAATCTATTTGAGAAATTCATGTTAGGCGAGTTACTTACGGAACACGCTTCAACGGCAGAACCCATTGACTGGGCAATTTAGTGTAAGTTGCTGGCGGATCGTTTGAAGTCGTCGCGGGCGAACTCGAGCATAGTCCTCCACGTAGTAATATATACTACCCGGAAACGTCGTGGTAATTATTTACCAACTGACTGTTGGGGCAGCTGGCGGCTCTGTCCCCGGCGTTCTGACATTTCAGACTACGCAGACATGCATTATACCCCCGCAGGGGAGGGGTTTCTCGCTGCTGGCCCACAGTGCCTTTCGAGGGCCAATGACGGGATTAACGTTTTTCCCCGGTAAACAATAAAAATGATTTTGACATCATCTGGAACATACTAACGACCGGTGAGCTGTGGAGATACAGTATGCCGATCTAAGAGAGGCATGCGTACACACGGATATACACTATACCAGCAAAGGCTGGCTCCGTGAAGGCTGAAATACCGGGTAGTAGACTGGTCTCATTTGTGAATAACCAAGCTCTGATGTTCTTTCCTCTCTTGGGCAGTACAGACGGCTAAAATCATTATGCCATTATTTGATAGGGTAATAAGGGTTGACACTACTGGTAATGTTGCCGAGGCAAACTGCTTGTCGTCGGTCTTTCTCAAAGGGAGCTGATATCATCTCTTGCTATTTGAATTTGGAGGGCAAGCAGCAAGTAGTCGTCGGTCCTATGACGAGATATCTGTCTCACGTAGAATAACCTAGATATAGGACTTTCATAATCGTTGCGAAGCAGACGTACTATCGTATACCCAGGCGTGTGTTCTCCGGACAACCGCACAAAATCTGCATACTACCACAGATCCGCGCAGATGCTCATAGCGGCTTACTCACCGCGGACGAAGATTACCCACTCCTGCAGCCCCGTTCGAGCGACAACATTAAGACGCACCTAGGTGTTGACGAGTATGACACGCTGTGTAAGACCACCATAGTAGAGGTATTTTTCTCCTTCTTCACTCTCGAGATCCTTAGTAACGCGGAATAGTATTGGCTAGGATAGTGGGAACGAAGACGATCATTATTCGTTAAGATTATAATAAAACCCGCGGGCTCGCTCCTAGCCCCGCAGATAGGTTGTGTGGACCCTTGATTAAACGCACGGTTGCCTCAGGGACATAGTTGGGTAAGGCAGACAACCTGCCCCGGTGGTCGGTTAGAACTTTCCATGATGTGCGTCTGAACGACCGGAATCCTTTCGGGGATCTTAGCACAACAAGGTGAACCTTCTAGAAGTCTGTAGGGAACATATGACCTGCTGAGTAAGCATTCAGGTGTAATCTGTCCCGGGCAGCACGGAGGAATTTCGCTTTATCACCCAGGTGGACTAGTCATAGATGAGCGATCATCACTTTACCGGGTTCCGGGGAAGTCCGGACACTCCGGCATCAAGTTGACTCCAAACTCCTCACGTTTTGATCAGAGTTAGATAAACTCGCACTGGCGTAGAGAAAAGAACTCTTAGTATGGGCCTCTGCGGAATATCGTCACACCCCAAGACCATGCGGAAAATGTTTGGTAACCCACATCTTCTATGCCGCAAGCGTGAGGCTTAGACGAGGATGGATGCCTCGTACGAGTTACATCCGTATTTACTGACGTAGGCTGGGGTTAGAAGCCGAAACAAGACGAGCTGGGTATGAGAGCGGGGTACAGTAATTAACCGTTATGCTGGCCGGGCTAAGTTAGGAGCCGTCCATCGCCGTATAGTGCGCATGAGAGGGAGTTCAATCGTTCACGGCATGGAGCTTATGGAGTATTCGGGTTAGGACGATCTGCCTATGGTGAAAAACCTTAAGTGATGCAGACCGCTAACGGATCAAATGCAAGCCTTTATAACTGTATTACCCTACATTCTGAACAAAAGGTTAAGCCGTTTGTTGGTGGCGCCCGCTTATAGTAGACTTATCACGGGTCTTGGTCCGGATGGTTAGAGGGAATTAAATTAACCCATCTTATGGTGAGTCTCTAGGGCACCTGGCCCGAAATCGACAGGGCTAGTCCGAAGACGTAGTTGAGTGTAGCCACGACTGATCGTAATAACATGCTCCCTGCCGCTACATTTATGACTATTCTTGCTGAATTAGATTTTCGATCGTCTTGCAGCCAGTTGGACCTAATTGCTTGGCATCCGGCAGATAAAATACGGACCATACCAATGCCTACCGGTCGTTATATCGTCCGTCTAGTGTTTCTACAAGAGCCGGTACGCTCCCACGAAAGTAGTCATGTTTTGCTGTATCACCCGCGGTGGACACCCAGAGCGGCAATTCACTAATATACCAAGCAGGACTCTAATTCGCTTATTAAGGGTAATTGCGTAGTATCCATGAAAAGGTCTCATAAGTATCTATCATCGCTAAGTTAGCGATCGGTCAGTTCGGCTGATAAGCAGCCTATGGTGGGGGACGTTTGGGCCATATGCACTGGCTTTTAAACTAAGGTCAAACTCACTTACTCACAATTACACCTAATTGCAATGCCACACACATCCTGGGGGTATATGTCTTGACCCGGTCACAGGACAATACCCCAATCGTAAGCATACGTCAGGACAGCGGCTAATAACCCGCGGGTCGAGACTAGTGTTGACTGGGCCTTCGGGTATCCGCCTGTCACGACAAGTGCGATCAGCTGTCCCGATTGTTCGCTAATTGCGAGAAATCTCTGTGTGCTAGCTCCCTCTTACGGTGTTTCGAACAGGCTAGGTAGACAACTGTTGTCCCTGGTTTCACGAGGGACAACGATGGTGCAGTTTGGCCGACTTCGCAGGATGCGACGAGCCAGAGTCGGTAATGTGATACTTCAAAATCCTCGTAAACATGATGGTATTGGGATTCCACACGGAGATACCTATTATCTTCATGGATTGTATCCCGAGGGGTGTGAAGTCCTTAAAAGGGACATACACGCGAGGTATCCTGACAGTTTTACATGCGTGGTAGAATGGTTAACGGCCCTACGTATTTGGAGCACACACCGGATTAACAAATTACTATAGTACAGAGGGACGCGGCCGTTCAGCACCCGAACTAATCACGTACGGACAAACGTTAAAGGCCAAACAACTTGAGCTTGTGTCAATAATACGCAAACAAGAGTTAGCGATGTTAAGTCCGCCATGTGCTAAGACAGAGGCGCTGCGGACTGGTATTTATTATTTCCCATAAAACCACATTCATCAATGGGAAATGCACGCCTGGGTACGGGTGTAAATTTAGGTGAGCACATATTTGATGCTTATCGCGTCGATTGCAGCTCGAAATTCGTAGGTCCAGCGAAACTCGCAGCATTCAATGACCATATTCAGTCTAAATATATTAGAATCGCGACAGTGAGCCCGTAAGCTATCGGTGGCAAAGTTCTCACACCACTTGTTCCGTACTCCCGCGGACATACACCGATGGTTCCATAATAAAATAAGATAGGATCAAATTCATACTTATAAAAGGATCGCGTCCTTCTTGTGAGATAAGGATCGGCTCCGATCTTAAATGGCTGTCAACTCTTACGGGATGATGTCAACTGAACGCGGGTTGGAGTGGCAAACTTCACTCCAAGCACCTACGCAACCATGACATAATCAATCGTACCCCAAGCACTATATAGAATAAGTGCGCGTAGATTCTCTGCCCGTACACTTAATGGAAAGGGAATAACGCAGTGTATGTGACGTTTCTAGTCGACGCCTGGCCCGGCCTCAATACATTCGACATGTAGAGACTGAACAAAGGACGCGGGAGTGTAATAGTTCTCCATATCGGTTGCAACAATGTAAGAAGTAGTGAGAGTATAAACCATCACTAGGCACGGGTCCTAACATCGTGACGTGGTTCAATAAACAAGGTCTTACTACGGCCACTGACGTTGAGGACATAGAAAGGACAAGACCGCCTGCCCGGACGCAAGTCTCATCCTAAAAGCACCTATTTGCACGAACTAGGTGGTTTGTTTCAAACTCCGCTTCAACACGAAGCATCAGCGCGTGGCACCACGTGCTTGCAATTGTTCTAATAACTGGAGTGAACCTCATTGGAGGTTCTTCGAACTCAATCGCTTTTATGTTGCGTATATTAGCTAGGTAGGCGCAGAGCTGCGTAGTGCGTAGAATTGAAGTATCGTCACTATTTGGACTTCTCGGTCCTTTTGATTGGGGGCCGATAAAAATGGAAGCGTAGTTGTTATACTATGAACTCGCAATGCGCGGGTACAGGAGACGTCAGAGGTAATTCCGTCCTTTAGATCTACCACGAAGTATACCGACGAGCCGGCAAAGTTACCTTAAAAGCACAGGGACCGTTTCGGTAGTAAATCCGGAGTGAGTACGTCCCGTTGACGAGGTTGCCCTAGTCTTAAGACTGAGCGGCTTTTCACGGTAGCACTCTAGCGTGTGATAGCGCTTTATTTCGTTCGATAACGCGCGGCCACCTCCGAGGCAGATGTATGTACCTTCACAATCCCACGTACTATAGCGGTCCCGCTGAAGTAAATCTCAAGGGGAGAGAAGCCAAAATTACTGGGATAGAACGAGCTTAAGCGAAAAAAAACGATCCCTCACCTCTCGGCAAGTACGTGGGCGTGCATTTTGGGCGTGTGTTCAAAGTGTATGTCCGGTCTGGGCGCATCATATTGAACAGTATAATTACGAGGACGTGCCATGTTCTATTGGTATGGGTGCACGCCAGGATATGCACGATACTGATATTTGAATTACCAGTATCAGTGCCTCCATATTGCACTTTTTGGGTGAATTTAGACGCTGGTCGCTCGAAGGAAAGAGCGACGCATGGGGCTGGCGTTCGCAATCAATCGGGCAGTTCGCACTCCTAGTAGCATTAGTTAGCGGGGATTGACTAGGGGCCAGGAAAACCCGAGCTTGACACACGCCGAAGCGCACGAACTACAAAAATAAGTCGTATTCTTCATTGCCTGTTGGACAGAACGCGTTTTATTATCACTGCGTGCCTTTTGATCCATCACGATTGCTTGTCTGATCTTAAGGCCTATTGCAACGAACAGAGCCGGCTTCTGCTGGAGTGAAATAAGGCAGCGACGCGGTCTTCTGTACCGAATCTGTCCTTGTATAACATACGCCCGTCCCTGTGCTTCTTCTCGGTGAGCTCTAGTCGCCGTGGCTACCCAAATTGTACCGCTGAAGATTAGGTTACCGATCGAAATGCCCACCCGCGTAAAGCCCAGGATGTGCACCCGCCTGAAGCAACCGTTATAAGCACGTAGCCTCAGCACTCATTCGTACCAACCCATCTGGCCCTACACAAGGGTATTAATCCACACCAAACCTGTGTGGATGGTTGTTGATTAGGGGAACTACAATCATGGTGTAGTCACTGTAGTCGTCGTTCTATATAGACGCAATCAGTGAGGAACAAGATCACATTCCTAGCGATAGACTGGAGTATGTACAGGCCGACTTAAGCCTCCACCTGGATGACGATCAGTTGACATGGACCTTCTACGCGTCGAAACTCGTTAAAGCGATGGATGTGGCCGAAAGTCTTACGGCAGCGGCCCGGATTAGGAAGGTTGACGCGAGTTCTCCTGAGTTCGACGAGTGTGTTAACATCCTCTTGCCCTAAACAGTCATGTTATAGTGAGGTCCACCCGCCAGTTATGAGGCCGCATTCAGCGAAAATGGGGACTGGCAGCGACGCACAAACCTTAAGCGGGGCAGGCTATCACCCATGCCTCGACTTTTGAGTTCGTTAAACATAGGAGACGCTCGCTATTTCTCGTGTCATGACGGCGACTACGTCTCTCCCCTACGAACGATTAGAGCGGACCTTATGTATAGACCGAGAGTAAACGATGCTCAGGACCACGCTTCCAACTAGGATTCCAGCCTGTAAGTTGCGAGAGAATTACTCCCTTCAGCACAGAAATGGGATTCCTCCAGCCGATGCAACTGATTCCTGACCCCGGCTCTAAGAGGCCCTAGTGGGAGACTCGGAAACTCATAGGAGTGTCGACCATTCCACCCTCGAAATGCACGGCGCCAATTAGCGTGACTCTCGTAGTCAGCGGTTACCCTCACTCTACGGCATGGCCAGCCAGGTCTCCGGGTCTGGAACACAGTGCACGACTTATCTGGTTTGCACAGTACAACTTCGCGAGAAAGTTGTCGAGCAAAACGGCTTGAAACTCCCAGTCCCTACGAGCAATCATGCTAACTAACCCCGACCTGCATCTAACGAGTACGCGAGATAATTTTAACCCCCAGAACGCAGATCGTACACTCGCACTCGTTTGACCTCGGGCCAACCCTTAAGGACTGCTATGTGCACCCACGCTCGCGCCTTACGTCGTACTTATCAGAAGAACAATGCAGAAAGTACAGGCTTGTGGTGGGACCTCATTAGATTCGGATGATCAAGAGAGACCGGTTAAGTAAGGCTTTATGTTAATGATCGTCGTGAAGCTGTGAGTGGGGTCGACAACCTCCGTTGGAAGAGGCGTTAGACCGCCACGCAAGAATTGTATGGTATTTCTAAGGCGGCTACCTCAGATTCTTCCCGCCTGCGGGAAATAACCCGCAAGGCTGCCGGGCGTCTGTTCCAGATAACTGTGCTCCTGCGGTTTCAATTGTTCCCTAGCCGATGACGCGTACCCTCGATAGTGCCGTGAACGACTTGTATCAAATCCCGGCGCGGGAGGGAACCCGCGGCCGGGTAAAAAGAATCCAACCGAAGGTAAAACACCACGTTTCTTAGGGTCTGTAGGAGTTACACTTGTTTCCAGTGGTCAGTTAGTCAATACCTTAAGCAAACTATGGTTGTGTAACCTGTTTCTAAGACGAAGAAGAATGCTATTGGCTGTCCCTGTATAATATGGCAATATGGTTTAGCAGTGTGTCCACCCAACCCGGGTGGGCGACACTTGCTGCATTTGTCCGTTGGGGACACCCGTCTACGGCGAAACCTCTACCACAATTGCTTAGAGGCGATATGGGAGCCGGGCATGAAGCAATTATGTCTATTTTGTAAGCTCTTTTGAGGTCACACGTACTCTGCTAACACACCAAATTATTTAGATTTTGGCGGCTAACCCTACCTATCTTACTCTACGAAGATGGATGTGGCGGGGGAGCCATGAAGTACTAAGCAAGACCTGTCGGCAGCTATGCGGCTCTGAATTGCCCTATTTCCCATTATTCGCCTGGCGGCTGGTCAAGAATATCCGGCCCCAAGATATGAAGAGCACATGGAAGTAGACAGCATGGACTGACATATCGACCTAGAGGAACGCAGTGACAAGAACGCGATGGAGGCTCCCGCGCATTTATCCTTCTTTTTCAAATAGGACGCTTAGCTTATATAGCCTGGTACCGTTTGCGATAGCCCCGTATACGGGTCCGATCCTAACTAATCATGGCTATCTGTACCTATGTTCAGGATCGGTATAGCCACCCGTAGCAAGTTCGAGGTCTTAGTCAGGGTCAACTAGTAGTTGATTACGAGTACGGAGTCGTAGCAGGACAAGGCCTCTTCATCGCGGGCTCCGGACCAGGCGAGTACAAGTATGTTGTCGATGTACGCAAAAATTAGTCTCAACATGGCAAACACGTACACAAACTTAACTAATGAGGCTAGCCTTGTTGCGTTTAGTCGCCCCCGGGCATATGCTGGAGTGTGCGGCAAGGAAAGGGTAGTTTCTCGAATTTGGTGCACAAACGCAGGGTTGTCCATTCGACCTCTATGGATTATTTTCGACACGGCTCTAGGGTGCCCATTCGCGATAAATGGTTCCTTCTAAGCAGAGTGATACACGCCTGATTACAAAAAGATGCGATAATATGTCCAGTCAATGCAAGCGGAAATTATTATGCTGACAAGTTCAGTCTTCGCTTCCTCTAATCTCATACTTCATGAGGTCTCCCGGGCATTAGAGCATTAATAGTGATACCAATTTCATACTAACATCCGGCTAATCAATACGAGTAACTGGATGGGAGTTAAATCTAGGCGAGCCTTTCAGCCGGTTCAAAAGAGGCCCTTCGACGACAGAGGCGTTACACGGTCTCACCGGATTCTAACGTGTAGCAGAGTTCGCGATCACTGCGTAGGCAGATGCCGATATCAACAGCGTTTTGCGCTGATATTGTGAAGACTGGTTTATTCAGGAGACCGAGACCGAGAGCAGCGAACATAGATGAACTAAACAGCTCATTGAATTGAAGCTATCTAGAAAGTATATTATTTACGTGGGTAGAGATATGAAAGGGGATCAGGTTACCTGGTAGTAATGCCCTGGCATGCGGCCCATCGAGTGAGATGGTGATAGCGTATTTCCTGGAATGCACTCCATACCTAATTAATGAAGTAAAGCTCCATATCAACATTAGCTGTCTCGGCTACGAAGACGTTTCAATTCGGCGCTTTTGACGATGGAGACGAATCGATTTGACGCGATAACTAGTATATCATCACGTAAGTACTCCAACATTCCCTAGGAATGGATGACGAGGACGCAAATAGATGTTAGTAGAGCATCGACTCCAGGACTATTTCGAAAAGGAATTATTAAAAGAGATATGATATCATTTAAGCTCACGGTCGCCTATATTAGGGGACTGGGTGTTTGATCAGGCACGATACCAGTGACGACTAGATTGAAAGCTGTCCAGATATTAGGGTATTACAGGATTCTCAGTTCTGCCTTGCTCCCCCAAGAGGCCAGATCACCAGCAGCATTGGACAGAGGGGTAAAAAGTCAACGTACCTCTGGTAATACCAAATACACCTGTTGGGCTATGTAGGACAAAACGTAGCGGGTCTCATAAATTGTCTGAATAGTGACATTGGTAGTGGTGCACCACTAGGGCCTGTATTAGTGCATCATCCTACTCACTTCCGCCTTCTGTTGAAATCGACCAAACCGGGAAACTAGCATATTTTCATACATCCCAGACACCTATTTTCAGGCCGCGAGCTGCATCCGATTCAGGTCACCCTCATACGATGTAATAAACACCTTCCTGGGCTGTTGGGGTTAGCCAGATAACGGGCTGTATAAACCCGACATTATTTGGCGCTTCTGAGCCCAATAAAAGTGAGTCTAGGCATGCTAGTCTAAATTGGGTCGAGAATTCAATGCAGTGTCTACAATCAGTGTGATAATCTGACACGTAGCGAAGCGATATCCTCCTATAGGAATAAAGTTATCTCAAGGAAATCTGGGTGGACTAAGTTTTTTTTGAAAGGCATGCTTAAGAAAGTGTTGAGCAACGCTCTCCGTAAAATCGGCAGAAGCGTTGTTGACGTGTTGTGCAACATACTTGAAGTTAGAGCCCCCCTATATTGGGCTTTTTGTGCACGGCCTCTTTTAGCGGCGCATATGCCTTTCCAATGACACCTTCATGTTCGGACAAAATGGCTTTCGTTAACACTAGAAACGGCCCTTTGGTAGTTAAATACATACACATTTGTCATGCATTATCGCGCGGTGGGCCTTATAATCTAGTTATTCCCCGCTAAGAGACTGTTGGAATGGGCTCTTAGTGTGTCTCCTAGTTGCTCGTAGCCTCTCGCAGGTTAGTTTAAGGTGAGGCAGAACGTTTGACGATCAATTCCAATCCTGCTGACTTTGCTTGCGGCGTCTGTTGATGTCGATTGTACGGGATAACACCCTGAATCCAGCCAATCAGCACAATGTCTGGCTTGCGAGACCTTGTGGCTTCCATCTTGGCCGAGGGGTGAGAGATGTCAGTAGCCTTCGTAAAGGTCGGAAATGGGGGCCTGCTGATTCCCAATAATGAATGCCGGACGCCTTACTACGAGGTACTTGTGCCATTATAAAGTATACTAGAAGCTCGGGTTGACCTCTAATGTCTTGTGATATTTAGCAGTCGCAATAACTATAACGAGTCATCGTGATACCTAAGTAATAGAAGAAGTCATAATCTACGTCCTGGCCAGCTTATCTATAGAATGATAGAGCAATGAACTCATAGTCCGGGCCGCCACAGATAAGAACGTCCAACCATAACTCGCGTTTCTTCCTCAGTAACTCTTAACTTATCGAGTCTCCCGGGAACACATCAGGCAACCCCCCATCCGTGGGCCCGGTTGGTTTAGCACTCAAGTACAGAGCACTGCTCGTATGGCTCGAGGAAGTTCATCTCCCTAATACGTAGTGGGAATCATGCTAAAGAACGGTTGAAATGGATACAGGCGACAACTTGTTCTCACCACAGTTAAGGCGCTATCGGGCTTTTTCTGCCATGACTAATAGCAGGGAGCGGAGTTTTCAGACGCCGAACAGAGCAGGTCAGCCTTCAGGAGATCCGGCCAAATTCAGTGCAATAGTCAGGACTGCCGTCATGGTAAACGGTCATCATTCAGTATCTGCCGCATCCAATGGTCCATTAACGATGCGCTAAGTGATGACCGACAGTCCTCATGCACGTGTTCCCCTGACCAGTTTGACCGATAACCTAGTCGACCCTCTAAATCTCAACACTTTTCCTAAGAATGGACGGAACCCTACAGCAGGCTCCACGCCGAAAACGTCTAAAGATGCGAGGTGCCCCGATCAGGATGGTCTTTCGCACGGAGATGCATTACTTGTAGACGCCTTATAACATCACCTTTCCCCGGATTTTGCCGGTAAGTCGGGGGTATCCTACAGTAAGTTGAGTATCATCTGAACAGAAGCGAGACGTAGTGCATCTTTTCTGAACGGGGATGAGCCGTTCCGGACGCACCAACGCAATGACGAGACAGTTACACACTTATAGCCAACAACGAAATGATAAACGAACGGTGTACATCATCGGAGTAGTCGAAAAAATATCCCTAGCACTATCCGACCGTCTGAGGCCCCGCCAGGGCTCGCTCTACAGCTAATTGGAGCAAACAGCTCGGCGGAGATTACTGCGGGCTACCATGCCGTCCAATGGTGCAGCCATGGTGAGAACCGAGTAATGCAACGAGCTCCAACCTCTTGCGCTTACAGGGGGCTGGGATCTAGGGTCAATGTACCTGAGTTAATCTTGGATGCAACACCAGGCGCTCGGGAAAAGTTTCGTTCGGTTGCTTTCGCCGGACGTACCACGCACGTACTACATACCATCCAATGCTCCCAAATGTGTTCAGACCCGTTGAAGCTTGGAGGTTACAACGTGAGCTCGTTTTCGGGTCACAGGCAGCAGCTCCTGAGAAAGGTGAGCAACTCGCAGATATTTATGAAGCATTGCGTGGTGGTACCATTTCAAGATTTCTAGCTAACGCGGGGCACTGCGTGTGGAATGCTGGCTCGCCTGGTATGTCACCTTGATGTGTTGATCTTTAACTCTACTCAAGCCTAGTCCTTTGCTAATCACTCTCTTGTTTGAACATCCAGCGCCCACAGAACCTTTTTTGCGGGGGTGTCTCGGTTTTTTCCAGCGGGGTACCAGCCATGCGGATAACCTAGTGGCGATGCCGCCGTGCAATCGTTGCACAAAGATTTGAATATTTCAGCTTGCTATTTAAATGAAGTCGCGCCACCAGTCTGAACCAAGATGATTTGGATACACTGCTACCCCCATACTGACGGTATGATCGCCCAAACTCTTGTAATTATTGTGAATATCCAGCGAAACTCAGTATTACCAATACATTACGTCAGTCGGCATAGCTCGGTCACAGATACAAGTGTTAGCCATAGCTGAAGTCTGTAGGCTTTCATCTGGTGGCGCCTAACCTGGGCTTCCAGGGGTCTATAAGTAGTGCCTAAACGGATCAGCCTTCAAAATGTGAAGCAGCGACTCAGTCCTATTCTTCAGTTAGACTAATTGGCGCACGCCCTAATCTACTATTACACCCTTACATGCTGACAGCTTATAATGGAAAAAATATATGATAATGTGAAAAGAGTGCGGAAGCTTGCAGTTTAAAGGCCCAGACACCTGCGAGTTGTTCCCATAGCAATTCCACTATCTCGGATCTATTCGTGTATGAAAATATACGGCCCCCTCTCATCTAAGAGTACCCTAGCATTTTGTTGATAGCCCGATGATTCCTCGACAGGCTAAAAGCATCAGTGCCTCGAATCGGGGCTTTGTTCGGAGAAATAATAGCTACATTTTATTCCGTTTCCCCACCGGCAAAATATCAATGCAACATGCAGGAAAAAGAGAGCCCCTACAGATGTTATGACTTTCCTTCCTGACCGTTGACAGATTGAAGTAGACCATAGATGCATACGAACATTGTCCTAGATCTGCCGGTTGAGGACCGGGCTACACATTGACCGCAGTTTATGCTTCGGAGCGGCAGGTGCCGCAGTCCATAAGTGAGGAAAGCATTAGGAGATTTACAATGACGAGTGTTAGCTGCTCTTGTGCTGTCACGCAGGTCTAGAACTGTCAAGGGACCTAACATCGAGGAACTGGATCCTTCGGAGCAGTGACCATTAAGGAATGTGTCCGAGAAGAGAAAGGATGGCCCTGAAACCATTCTCATCGAAATAGCGATAGAGACGTAGATATTCGTACCTAACCGGTCGATGCCTCTTATTCATTGTGTGTCTGCTTTATTGAGGTCTAAGGAACACGTTTGATAGCGCATAAGTTCGCCGACAATCTGGTCCGTGAGACAGCATGCAGACAATTTAAGACCTCCATGCGCAAACTGTTTTAACTGGCTGAAGGTGCGCGGGGACCATTCACTTATTGCTACGCGGACGAGGATCTACGTTACGCAATTAGCGTAGCACAATTACGCTCTTGATCCAGGACAAATGACCAAAGATCATCTGAAAGTACGCCCGACAGGGACATGAGTTTTGTTTCGGACCGTAGGGTAAAAAACCCGTAGAAACCGCACTACTTCCCATAGGGAATTGTTCCTTATCTATCAAGTCCTAAATGGGTGCGCGCACGACAATTCCCTATACAAGGACTGACATTGGAGATGTATAACAGATTCGGGATTGGGGAGCAACCAGCATCCCCATATAATGCTGTATTTGCGTCGTTACTTTGCGGGCAAAAGTTCACTTATTGAAGTGTACGGTCTATGCAGACCATGTTTAGATAGGGAGTCTGCGGTAAGTAGCCGAGCCCAAGTTCCCGCATTTGTGTCTCGAGGGCATCTTGTAAGATTTCTGTCCGCAGTTTCGGTGAAGGCGTTTAGTTCATGTCATTCATACGACCCGTTACACTGCTATAAGAAGATTGTGGGCAGAGTGAATGCGACTAATTAAATCGGCTCCTATCAGGGTTAACCGCTGCCATTACACGGCTCTGTATCACGCGGTTCAAACTGAAGCCTGCTAGCATGCACATCGGGCCTGTCTCCTCATTGGACTTCGGTCCGTCCTAACAGAAAGGCCGCTGTGCGTTGCCCATGGTAGTTACAGACGGCTTTGACAATACAACCCCAAAGGTTCAGCGTACGACAGGCCGTGCGGGGTTCAATCGCAAGTTGCCCTCTTTACCTCAGTGCCAAGGAGGCTTAGTAAGACAATGACACTTGCATCTAGAAATACATGCGACGTATTCATTTGACTAGAAGTCATAGGTAAAAACTGAACGCGCGCCAGCACCGTACGGTAGATTGTCTACCACACTTTCAAAGCGACCATCGCTACGGATACCGATCACCATAGACAACTGGCTTGTTAGGTGGTGTGGAGGTGCTTAAAGGCGTCGTAGTCGTCGTGTACCAAAATACTCTAACCTATCATCTAGCCCCGACCTGTAGAAACTACGGAAGACTTATCATTTGGGACGCCGCAGCTGGAATATTCAACAGTCGGCAGTGGGTAGTCCTAGAAAATTTCGGAAGGCACTGCCTTGCCCACGGCAGATGTGTCCAGGATGCCAACAAGACGAATACTGCGCGAAGAGAAATGCTCCCGGGTGAGTGCCACTCAGAATATCCCGACACATCACTATAGCGAGACTTACGCTCCAGGGTAAACCCCATGAGATGTTCTTGACCTCGCATTTAGGCGGGTAGCGTAGCCGATAGCAGGTGACAATGCCATTCGCAGAGTCGCAAGAGTTTAACAGTGATCAACGCGCTTATTGGTGCTACGACCAGCGCGTACCACTCTAGAACCCAACACGTCGCATGCGGCCTCTACAGTGGGTTCTCCATTACCCGACGTTTCAGAGCCGTCTATACCAATTCGACGTGGGGAATTAGTTTAAGACTACGTTTTATGATCATTCAGAGCATACGGGCTACTATACTACAAGGTTGAAACCTAAAGACGCGCCAGAATCGAATTGACCACTGTTGGTTCGAGTGGGTCACGACATAGCGGACGTTTTATCAGTGCCTATGGACATCAGCCCCAATCGCCACTAGAGAGATTCCTAAGTTATACACGGGGTCCTCTAGTGTATCTCAATACGATCAATGAGGCTCGTGGGAAGTTTATCCGGCTGAGCTCCGTGCTTTTCCGACGAAAGCGGCCGCGGGAATTCAACCTCCGTCCCTCCTTCCTGCAGCTTGCAATTCGGGTGAAGGGCGGCCGTCCACGCCCACCGACGCCTGCTCAGGGGCGCACACGGTAGCAGTAGAGGCTGCACTGGCTATTGCGGGCCGATCATGGCTGCAATGTTTCAGATCGGCGCTTTACGTGGCTTATTCGTACTAATTGATAGAACACGACCTGTTTTTATCGCAGGTGTCCCGTAAATTTTGGTCAAGACACCTATGGATTCAAGGCTTCATGACAAAGATTGGACTGTTTATATCGTATTCATAATAGCTGCGGTACCATGGGAGCTGGTGCTCTGAGGTGTAATTCTGCTTAGGCACGGTAATCTTAAAGGCGGACGCTCCATAGTCGAATGATCGCTGGGTCTTATTCATAAATAGTACACAATCGTCCCTTAGGGCATAGCAGTCTACCGGGTTTATTCTGTCTACGACAATTTTAGACGGCGCCTGCGCAGTCCAGTATCAGAGGCGAGTGAAATCTTGGGGGAGGGAGATCTATCGCCAGGCGTCGCAGTGATGACTCGGTCCCACCGATTGTGCATATTCAAATGTACCCTGAAGAGGATTTTACCGACGAAGCTAGAACTTTTCCTTACACTCAAAGTATACTCTCGGCGTTTTGCAATAGGGACGGACATCCTGTCCATCAGAAGTCTCTTCACACAGGTAAGATTACCAGCGCAAAATGTCGACATGCTATACTAATCGTTATAATCGTTACAACTTTAAGTGCATGTATCTCGAATATCCCCTTGTGTACCGGTACTATGTCAGATAGTGGCACTCGGCTTCATAGACTTCGTTAGGAACGGCTCAGGAATCGCGTTTGTGACGGAACGAAATAGGACTATAGAAAGAAGAGACCTTGATTCCGTACTGAGTTCTAGTCGCAATCATCGTCTCTGTTCGCTTCACTCCATGGAACTCAAAAATTACCATAGCGGAGACGTTACATCGTTATGGCTCTCATTTAGGCCGAGAAGCAACATGGTCACAGGGGTTCTATGGATTAAGGCAGAATCAGAACCGGTAGACACTGGGTTATCACTCTGCTGTTCGAAAGGCTAATCTCGACGTGACGACAAGGGCACTAGTTAGCTGAATGGACCAGAAACACTTCCCAAGTGTCCAATAACCGGATTTTTGGTGAGAAACGCAGGACCTCCAACATTTAGAATTTCTTCGCGTTGACGTAAGACAAAGAAAATTAATATATCTTTCTAATCTTACTTTTTAGTATTTTGGACTGACACGGTGCTGCCCTAACATGATACACATTCTAATATCTCTCACCCGGGAAATGCGTGATAGTATGGCGCGAGCACTAATCACTTTGCGATTAAAATCGCGCTAGACGGCAAGTCAATCTGTCAACAGCGTCCACAAGCATGAAATCAGACGCGAAAATGTCTTCGCAAGTGTCCCCTATATCCCGTTTTCCATAAGCAGTACCGTCATAGGAGCCCGTTGAATGCCGGGCCAAATCTGGTACAACTTTTTACCACGCGAACGAGACAAACAAGCCTTAGTTGTCTTCTGGGACTGGAAGTTGGAGGCAGTACCATTGGTTGATGTTGCTCGTTCTTGGAATCCACACCTGTGCGTTGGTGACGCAAAAATTCGTCAGGGGCCGGCCCAAAACATACCGGAACCGCTCTGCACGTCGGTGGGCGTCTAACCACTCTATACGGAACGACGGTCGCACATGCATTCAAGATCAAACAGAATTGAATAATAGGTTACTGTTTGTCTTAAATATCTATGTCGTTTCGGTCTTTATTATGTGTTTCATTTCCCTGCGCCAACCCCCGGTGCATTTGGGACTATTTTCATGGTACGAGACCCGCCGGATCGCCCTGTGGGGTAGTTTTCTGTTGTCAAGGAATCCACGCCGAACTATTAAATCGGAGGGATTGGCCGGTTTCGTCTGGTCTAGACCGATCTCGGGTAGAACTGGTACCGCAGAGGATAGGCCGGTGACCACCAATCTGCTCCCAATTGCCTAGGCATGGATTCCTGAAACTTGGGGTAAGGTCAAATGTGGATCCCGCACGCTAGCGGGAGGCGAAGGCGATGTATGTATCGCAGCGCGGTGATTATATAATTCACCGCCTAAAGAATGTTGCTTAATAACGTGGACGATTCACAAACACCTACCATAGGTGTACATCACCCAAACCACTGGATATGCCTCTCGACGTACCATCCGAGAAGGTTTATTGCCTGGCGTCTGTGCATAACCCCATGGGTCAACTTCAGGCCTACTCTGCGGCTGTCACCCACCTACGCCCGACCGCACGCTATCGAGTTTGATTGTCTGGCTTTTTTGTGACTCCTCAGCCCCAAACTGACTATAAGCGCTCTGTGCGATCTGGCTGGCGTGCGGCCTATCCTAGTCTACGCTTTCGGGTGGTAACAGGGATGATCTGGAGATTCCTTGACGTTTGATTGGGTCGTTAGAATACGCGATGTTTGACTTCAGCGTCTGCCGCCAACACTGAGTATCTGAAGTTGGGTGAAGGATCCGAGGAGATAAGCACTACCTGATACTGGTTCTTCCTGTCTCGCAGAACCTGTTATGCATGCAGCTGATTAAACGGTGACTATTACTGGTATCTTCTGTCCGTAAACACGCGAATACGAAGTGCTTGTGGAACTAACTCGCATCGAAACCAACATTTTAGGCCGTGGCTTACAAGGAGAGTCTGTGGGATCCGAACTGCGTTATGAATACCAATCTGAACCAACACGCAAGCAGTGGCGAATTGCCCAAGCAGTGAAGGCGATCTCTCATGAACACGGGCCCCGATGTCCATAGCTTAAGAAGCGGAATCATGGACCGCAGCACAACATGTAGGCGAAGGACTCAGAAAATTACCTACCTCTGAAGCTGCCGAAAGCGAGAATGTGAGAAGTTATGCGTCCAACACTGTCCGCTTTAATTCTTCCTAAGTCGCAACCCGTTTGAGGGTACCTACATACATCACATACTACCGCGTAGAATAGAGTGCAGTACTTGTCAACCTCTCCGTGCAATAAAAATCGTTTATTTGAGAGTACAATTTCAACGTAGTCCCACTCCCCAGAGCGACGAACTAATCAAACGCTACTTAAAGTCACCGGACAAGTTTTTTGAGCGGGCCGAGCACACCGCACGGATGTTACCGGTTGGGATGACACTCAAAAAGGCCCATAGGGCAGTCAAAAACTGGTAAGAATAGCTCGAAGTGTTACAATTACCCCAGGAGCCGGAACGAGTTGTGTAACCTAAGGTATAAGGTGAATGGGCTTTCCAATATAGGGACGGGGGTGTAGATGCTGGATTATCCATTGCAGTGGCTGCAGTAAGGTATTATTCACAGAAATCGAAATCCGGATGAAGCTTAGTATACTCCCCGGTGGCAGAAGCCCCCCCGACTCGTGGGAGTCTAGACTCAGGTAAGTGCGGGCATCATTAAGAGCGTCGTTGGGCGTGGGCAAGTTTAGTGCTACAAGCGTCACATAGTATAGCACGGGCAAAATTGGAAACATTGATTCAAAATGTAACGAGCGCGTCTGCGACCTTCAAAGAAAAGTCTCATGGGTACAGATTTCAATCTACGAGCTCGGATGCTAGCATAATCACAGAAAAAAGTAGCGTCCACAAGCAGTGCGCGTGTGACCCAGCATTGGTCGTTAATATTAAGCTGAGGAGAGTGTCCTTGCGATTTACATCGTGTTTCAGAGAAATGACACAGTTACATAAGCCTCGAGCAGAAGGGGACGGCTTGGGTGTAAAAAAATACCGTGATCACACGCGTAACTGCAACCTTGGGTGAGCTACCCGCTCTTCGTGCATGAGAGACTTGACACCCGTCGGCGTCAGGGGTCCCGCACTGTCGCCGAATATACTGGAAGACATAATAGCGAACGCTAATTATGGGAGATTAACGCATCCATTTCCTTAAGTTAGTCGAGTTTAGAAGTCCCGAAGCGGCGACAAGTAAGTGGTGGATATAAATGCTATTTAGAGTCAGCTACGGCGTGCCCTTGTGTGGCTATATGTGCTTCATCTGAGTGCTTTGAGCTGTCCAACAATCACACGCCTATTGGCACGGTGAACGTGCACTAGACGTTAACTCTAATAGGAACCCGGGTTAAGTTTATATGGATTTGCCTAGGAATTGTGTTACGGTTCACATGAAAGCTTTTGGTGAATAGATAAAAGAGAGTGAACACACCACCGGTACGTTCGCAGACTGCGCCATAATGAATTCGTCTGCTTCGGGAATCCAACCTATGTTGCAATCAGGAAGCCATGAATAAGCTAGAGCTTGTTGGGGAACGTTGGAAGACGATGATCGTAGATTTGTCTAGCGAAGGTTAAGCAGACTTGGATCGGGATCTATCGAGTAGTCGGGTCCTCCTCGGCGGCTTGCTTACCTAACGAAGCTATGTCGCATGTCTCTGTCACATGAATTTGCAGCCTATTGGTTACTGTAATGTTGTGAACCGAAATGTACTCGACTGCAAGCTGTATCTGAAACAGGATGCCACAGATTCAGGAGGGTGACACAATCCGTGCTCGGCTGACGTGTTCATTGTTTTCCCAAGTCATCATCTTGTATAGGAACAACCCATGCGGAAACCAGGGACGTCTTTCACCTGGAATGCAGTTAGTAGGGACGAAAGGGGCAGGAAGACAGCCGGCTTACTGGAAGAGCATCAACTGTCTTCCCCTTTTAAGAGTAATCAGTGCGGCTTCGCTCTGTACGCCTCTCTTGCATAGGGGGGCTCATGATACGTTAGGTCACCTAAGAAAGACTTCGAAAGCAAACGTTGTAGCATGAGTCTGCTCCTTTGAAGGTCCATTTTAGCGAAAGCCCATAGAGGTTCTAGTGGCCGGAGTTCTATGCGTTCGATGACGACAGTAATATAGACGACAAAAAAATCGGGAGATTCCGTTCGAGTCGACAATTCGTCGTATTTCCATAACTTCGTCGCCAACGGATTATTCTAGTGAGTCAATGGCAGTTCGATACTCGTGCCTAGTGCTTCCAGGCATAATGTTCCGACATTTAGGTATACCCGTTCACAACTACCACCGGCTGCTGACTTCCGCCCGAGTCCATGCATGCAAAAGTTATCGCTGAAAACCCATGCGAGTCGACGGGGCAATATGTCCTTAGTCGTAAGTCTTAACTTCTAACCATCGCCGGCGCAACAAAGGCTTGATAATAGCGACTCGCCAACCGTATTGGCCAGATCTGACTCTTTCCTCTGTAAATGGATCGTGATAGCGGTTTCTTGTGATGTCACTCGACGAGACATGAGCGCCCTGTAGCTATCTATTGGCACAGGAACGCGTATTGATTTACTGAGGGGCATTGGGAATCAGTGACACTTGGTGATAAAGGCTCCCCTTGCTACTCTCGTTCGGTTGAAACGTCAGATAGTTCGGCAGTACGAGATTATAGAGACTGGGCTATACCCGGTGAGATTATTAAGCTCATGTAGGCGGGTCCAAAAGGGAAGCATCTTTCTAAACTAGCGATGTTTTAGATATTATAGGTAGGGAACAGTGTCTCCGCAAGTAAGGCGTTGTCTCTATGCACCGACCGTTATGCTTAGTAATGTGCGCTTGTCTATGCCGACCTCTCCAAAACCAAATCGCAATACTTGCGCGAACACGTGTTCGACTTCTTCAAGCCGTGTACATATATGGTTTTAGCCGCAAAAAGCCCTCCCAAACCCCACTACGATGCGGCCGAGCTAAGTGCGTGGACGACACAGTTTCCGCACAACCTAAGCAGCGGATGCTCCGCGTGTTTAAGTTTTTTTTGATTTGTTGTGGGAACCCTTTATGACGTGGAAGGTGTCTGATAGATAGTCGTCCAGTCCGGTTCGCAATCAACGAAGGGACGATTAACAATACAAACAATGCGCTATTAACTGCCAATGGATGCATTCAATCTCCGACTCGAGCGTACATTTTAAGCACAGCGCCCAACCAAGATAGTGGTGTAGCGATTGCTGGGGCCCAATGTTCGGGCCGTCACTCCAAATAGCAGTGTAGTGCTGCTTAGTTTTATACGCCAGCATAACAAATTTCCGATGATTACTAATCTTGTAAACCGAGTCTATTTCCTACGGCGCGGCCTCGGGCTAGGCTATCTGGAACACTCCGTCATACGATTGTTCCACAGCATGGATTTAAGCGCTGAAAAGGATGCACTGATTGTTACCTACGGTAGACCCTGAACCGGGCAAGGTGTACTGGGTTCAAAGGCCAAGGAATCATATGCCTCGCGATAAGGTTTCTACCTTAATAATCCAATCCTAAAATACCCTTGTTCACTTTTAATCAGATTGATACGTGGGAAACCGAGTTCACCACCACGGTTAAGAAAGTGTAGGGGGCACCTACCCACAAGTCACAAAAGCCTAAACTCACTAGAATGTTGGAAGCAGGTCTACTTTCGAAGCAGAGGACAGCGGAAGGTACCTCGCCGGGCAGAATGACCGGGGCAGAGACGTGGGTCACTGGGCTCTCGTTTAGCAAATGACGTGGTAGCAGGGTCTAGGACGTTTTGGGTGACTAGACTTACTTAAAGAGTATCGCGGACCGCTTTTTATGGCTTCTACAGCTAGACCCGTCGGACTTACTCATAACGCACAGATAGGGCTCGCAATCCTAACGCTAAGATAGTGGATATAAACATACCGACCATTGAGAGTTCCACAGTGGAGTTGCAGGTCATCGGCACATTTCCAGATTTTAATGTGCTGTCGGCGCTTAGCTGACGGGGTAAGGGCATGTTCCGTCCGGTTGGAACCATTTTGCATTAAAGCCAAAATAAATCGCAGAACCCGCCAAAAGAGGGTTTCCAAATCTAGTGTGATCATTGGGGATGTGATTCTGGTGAGGTGCTAAACCTTAGTTTCTTTCGTCAGCCTAATAGCTGTTTTACCCTCAATCTAAGAGTTCGGTAGCGCAGCCTTCTAAGTACTATGTGACGAGCGACTAAGTGTCATACATGCTCGGAACCAAAATGATGCTCAAATATATTCTATATAAGCCTGGCACAACATACCTTCACATCGGCTCGCGGAGGATGCCAGTTCACAGCGATGTGACCCACCCAGACTTGCTTGCCGTGTCATCGCACTTGCAGAACCTTGTTTTTGGACCACTCATTGATATGCAAATGTTTTCTCTAACCCCCTCCCTCTCTCTGCCTCCTCCCCCCTCTGTCTATTTAAGGCCACCCCACAGAGATGATCACCCCTCTCTGGTTCCTGTGTTGCTCCCTCTATGTATCTTGGTGATATCTGTCTGCTAATATGTCTGTCTATAGTTTTCTGGTTAGATTTTATGTCGCTATTTCATTATACCTGATGATGATTGCTTGTGTTGCAATCGAAACGTCGTATGCTATTATTTAATTTAATTTATTATTTTATCTTTAGACGTGACTTAACCGAAAGAACCAAATAATCATTTACTGCAGTCACGAAAGTTCTAAAATTAAGATTCAGGGGAGACTGCTCGAGTTTTGTCATATCCTCCCCCAATCGTGGGCGGTTGTGGACGTAGTGCAAACACAAACTTTGCTGAGGCCACGACTGTGGCAGTCCAGGGCTTGTCTCTCCCACGACAACGATGGAGATCGCTGTACCGCGCTCGATCCACCGTGGGAGATGCAACAGCCACCTTCCACAAATGGAAGATCAAAGAATTGCCGAACCGTCACTGTGGTCCTCACGATCGAATGAATCACCGACAAATGCGCCATCCGTGCAACATCATGGCGGTGTTGCTGCGATTTGTTGAAAAAAGATATAGCATTCAACTGTAACACGTTTGAGCAATGTTGCTTTGCAATCCTGCCGTCCGAAAGAATAAGAAGAGAAATCTCAGATGGCAGTCTGGAACTTGAACTTAGCATCTCATCAGTGTTGGTTCATTACTCTGCACGAGCATTAACATTAACGCTCGTGCTTAAGAGCTTTCAAATCCTGCGATGGAACATTAAGGGATACGTTTCATGAGGCTTGACATTTATAGACTTCATAGACACGGGCTGGATTTCAATTATTTTATCGCACGGTTCTTTTAATTACAATTTAATGTCAGTAAATTAGAATGAGGAAAAATTACTTTACATTTAAGAGAGCATGTTAAAGGTGATATAAAACTGATACATTAATAAGCCAGATATATCAATGCCCTTTATTTAACTAGTTGAAAGCTCTTTATCATTCGTGATATGTTTTTAAACCAAAAACATCGTGAATAGAATGCTTGGTAGTGACATATAAACGTAAGATTGAAAAGACAATGCATAATCATTCACACTGCCTTGTAGCTGAAGAGCATTTACTATACCAAATCCACTTTCTCTGATGCCGATGCCATGCTTGTTTAAAGGGAGTGTTATACGATGACCCTGGGGTGGCACAACACAAATTCATATTAAATAAACATTACAACAAATACAAACGCTCAATATAAGAGACTATATGATCTGCATTTGTTTATCATACATTCTGCCACTCATCATGTATATGATGAAGCTTGAGTAAAACTCACTACCCGGAGTACATATTTTACAAAAAGGTTTTGACTTGATGATAATCATTTAGGGGGGGGGGGGTGAGTCAGCCTTCAGCAGGGAGGAGGCTCAGCCCCCTCCAGCCCCCACCCATGCCTCATGAATGACCCTGACTAAGCCAATGTAGTTTATTACCACGACAAAAATGTATTCTAATAAATGTGGTTCCATTCCCTCCAAAAACCCCCTCCTCGTATCGCATACACACCAACAAAGTGGTCAAAGCGTTTTTTCTGACAATTTTACAAGCGTGAGAAGCCATACACAGGGACCTATTCGACACATACACATGAACTATAGATTGACAACTCAGTTCTTCTTAGATTGAAAACATTTATTTCGAACTACTTTTTGCGTGTAGTTTATTGTCCTTCCCCCGCACCTCCGATTATCACGGTTGGCTACATTGGTGCGAAATAAGTTCAACATAATACATATGCACAAACACGCTTGCAGAGTGGCCTTTTATAATTATTGGTGTTTTTTGTGCGAACATTCAAAATCCCCTCAAAAAGTTTAATTTCACTGAATGTGGCTCCCTCCACCAGTGACTTTGATCAATTAATTACATTATTTCCCTCGCGTATCTGGTTGCTTCGTGTTTAATCTCATACGTGGCTTGAGGTGTTTGCTAATAAGCTTATGCATCTGTTCGCATGGCCTGGGTATAATCCTGCCCCTCTTGTTAATGGCTACGCGCACGCCTGTAATCCACCACTGTAGAGGCAGCAAGGGTTGGTGGGTCGCACAGATGTTGTGAAACTCCATTTCCCTGGGCATCGACGAGATGCCATTTTCTGGCTTTCCAGGAGACGGTGGACAGAAAATGTTGCTGCTGTTCCATCTGCATGGGATAGAGTGTTGCCCCTCCCCCACCCTGTTTCCTAATGATTAACTAGGCTGAAAACATCTTAATATATAGATGACCACGGAGCTTGGGAAAGTGTTGGCACTGGCTATTCGCCTGGCTCTCTGTCCGACTGGGCTGTGTTTTTCACCGCACCTCTGTGCGTTACTAATTGTAAAAACGTTGTCAGGTGCAAGTTGTATAAAGAGCGATATATAAAACGAATCGTTAATTATAAATGACCACATTCTCCGAATTATAAGATGCTCCTGAAAATAATGTGCACCCCAAACTTGTGTCCAGTGTCAATAAAGCCATACAAATCTGGTCGCAAGCACCCCGACTTTTCCCAAAGCACACAGTGAACACACAGTGTGCTTATGGCGTATCGTGCAGTAGCCCAACTTCGTATCGTGCTGTTTGTTTCATGCAAAAAAATGTTGGCATGTACAATGATGAGTTAAAAAAAATTGACACAATGTGCTATGTGTCTAATTTTTTCAATAGAATGTCACTTACCTGATAACTTCACGTGTACGCACAGCTCCTAAGAGACTTCCCCGCCCCCCCGTCCACCGAAATTCATATCACCCATTTAATCGTAAATCACCTTTTTAAACGTTTGTACTCACCTGCAAGGAATGCGATCACGGTGCCCTTTCTAAAAGGACCGAGTGACACAATTATCCCGAAATACTGACTGGTGTCACGTACAAAATGTTAAAGCTCAACAGTACTCTGTTACGTTGACATTTGTGTATCTGATTTACTGCCAGCTTGATACAAGAAACACTCTTTGTTGGACATTTTTTTTCAAAAATACTTATGTTATATAAAGATTCCTTATCTTGAAAAACTATCACCTGGGGACAAATGTCTTAAAATGCCCGACTGCCCACATCTCCTGATTACAACCGCAGAAATAAACATTTTATGGCAACGCGTCCGCCAAGCAGTGCTCAATTCCATCCTGGTGCACAATGGCCCAGTTATACCTCAACGTATTTACAAAATGTAGGAAAAAATCCATAATAGAGGTTTTTGGGGTTAGATCGCGTCAATATAAATGTGTTGTTAAACCCGCCACCACCCGACACAGCCAGTTAGCAAGGTTTGTCACGTGAACAAAACATGCCAATTCGTTACTAGTTCAGCACAACCGTGTGTTAGAGAGTAAACCTACAACATTTGCAATTCGATGTGCTGAACTAGTAACGAATTGACACCTTTTGTTCACGTAACAAATCGTGAAAATTGGCTGTGTCGGCGGGTGGCAAGTTTGACGACACATTTATATTTACGAGATCTAACCCAAAAACTTACATTATGTATAATATTGGTCACGAAAGCCTGTGTTAAAGTGAAAATTTTCTTTTTTACATTTTAGCATTATTATTTAAACGTATTATTATTACTGCTACTACTACAAGTTTTTCAGATAATACACATTTTTGTGAAAAGGTTTGATGTAGCATTAGACATTGAGTTTTTTTTTCTTAAACAAGATTACACACTTCAGTGGCGGTGTTTTCGTTGAACATGGAATGCAGTACTTTTATTGGTTATTGTTTTGGCAAGCATCCACTGCAGCCTGGGCCGTTGCTCTTTCAGCTGTATGGGCTAAAAGAGCTCCATCATGATGTCACCAATAAGGGATTACTGAGAAAGTCAGTGGCGGCATGTCTCAGTAAGGGCTTGCACCCACCACCAATGCGCCTTCACTTGCCCTGCTCCTGGCTTTAGGTCCTTAGCACGGCAGGTCAGGACTGGGTCCTTGCTGGCTATAATGTGTCAAGCAGAGCCATCCCTGTAGGTTATAATGTGTCCCGTTGGTTATGATTGGCACAGCTGTCAAATCAAAACACTTTTAATGCTCCCCAGTGACTTGAACAACATTATGCATCCCATTGCAGATTTCTGCTTGGAACTTGGCGATAGTACGGTAATGGATGTTTTGGAAAACATCCATCTGTCTCGTCCCAAAATAGGGAGCTACAGTAAATAAGGGATTTAGTTTCTCAAGAAACGTTTTGCATACAATTAGAATTTCTGTATTTTATGCTGGGAAGAAAGAAACCATTTTAAGAGGCAGTCGTTTGCTTGGCTGTACAGTAATATAAAAACAAATAAGAATTCCTTTTTATTTTATATATGTAATCTAAAAATGTATTTTTTTTCACAATACACACATCTATTCTGCAATGAAAAACTTTCGTCATTCACGTAACCAATGTTGCGTTGCCTATTTGCCATCCTGTTCATAGTTTGCAAATGCATTGGACTATATTAATGAATATACTGTATATATCATCTCAAACACTGCGCAAGACACTCCATATATGTACCTCCTTTTGGACCATCCGGAGCACAGTAAATGTCCTATTCTGTGGAAAAATGTCAACAGTCATTCAAAAAAACCAATGGCCTCTTGCAACGAGCCACTCAATAACCTGGGGCAATTATGGAAAATCCCAATTGATTTAATGAACTGATTGCAATGAGTATAGCCCACAAGAGTCATCCACGTCAAGAGTTCTCCCACAGCCAAGAAGGAGGTGAGCTCACAAGCCTCTGGAACAACGCCTCTTGTTATTGTGAAGCATCCGGTGCATGTGAGTTTAGCCATGTGAGTTTAACCATGTGAGTTCAACCATGCGAGTTTAACCATGTGAGTTTAACCATGTGAGTTTAACCATGCGAGTTTAGCCATGTGAGTTCAACCATGCGAGTTTAACCATGCGAGTTTAACCATGTGAGTTTAACCATGTGAGTTTAACCATGCGAGTTTAACCATGTGAGTTTAACCATGTGAGTTTAACCATGTGAGTTTAGCCATGCGAGTTTAACCATGTGAGTTTAACCATGTGAGTTTAACCATGTGAGTTTAGCCATGTGAGTTTAACCATGTGAGTTTAACCATGTGAGTTTAACCATGTGAGTTTAACCATGTGAGTTTAACCATGTGAGTTTAACCATGTGAGTTTAGCCATGTGAGTTTAACCATGCGAGTTTAACCATGTGAGTTTAACCATGTGAGTTTAACCATGTGAGTTTAACCATGTGAGTTTACCATGTGAGTTTAACCATGCGAGTTTAACCATGTGAGTTTAACCATGTGAGTTTAGCCATGCGAGTTTAACCATGTGAGTTTAACCATGTGAGTTTAACCATGTGAGTTTAGCCATGTGAGTTTAACCATGTGAGTTCAACCATGCGAGTTTAGCCATGTGAGTTTAGCCATACGAGTTTAACCATGTGAGTTTAACCATGTGAGTTTAACCATGTGAGTTTAACCATGTGAGTTTAACCAACAACAAATAATGTAACATTCGGCACCCTGCCTTTAATATTTAAAACTGAAACGTATCTGAATTACGTTATATTTCGCCATCATCTTCGGCCACAATCAGTCCACTGCTGAATTAATGGCTCCCCAAGCATCTATCTATTTATCTACTGTCATCCATAATACAGGTTTGTGGGAGGGTTAGATCGCGTAATTTTTTACAGGTTTATGGATGATATTGATTGCGACAGCCTACGTGTTAAACTTATCTTCTATGCATTTTAGCAAATATTGTATTACAATTTGTGTCCCTTGTGGTCATATCTGAAATAAAAATGTGATACTTTATAAAATGTTGCATTGTTTAAAATAATATTTACATCTTAAAGGCTTCGGTTAATACCGGGATCGAGTCTTAAACATGCTTGCAGTTTAGGGATTATGGTCTCCAGATAGGCCTTGAACAATTGTAATCTTATGTGAATCATACAATATTAAAACCATTTTTATTTAGGGATTTATACTACTTCCAATTATGTGAGATAACTAATGAAATACACAATGCAATTTATTTTTTGTAAATGTTATTTTGGTTTACGTGAAAAAGCTTACCTTTGTACAATGCCGGCCCATTACATTTTCCACTTCAATTGTTCAGGTGGCACCCTGCATGGATAAAACAGAATATATTTCTGGCTCTACCAGATGGCTAAGTTCCTGGGACATAAAGGTCACACATTTTCTGAAGTGTCCACTGACGATTCACAGAAGTTCATGATTCATCACGTTGTAAAATCTGTATGACAAGCACATACTAATTCAAAGATTTTCCATTTTTACCAATCTTAAAAGTGAGAGATGTACCCACCTGTTGCTAACAGTAAATCAATTTGTATTGGTTGTATAACTGCTGTAACATATCATCATTATCAAAAGCAGCATTAGTCAGCAATTATATAATTATTCCATTATATTGAGTCATATAAACGGCCATTGTGTCCTATGGATGCTGCAAACACAGCGCAAAGTAGCACACTGGCGCTCATTTAAACATCCTTCCTTTCACAGCTGCGATCCAAAAAAGCATCTCGCTCTAGAATTACCTCACCGGAACATTTGCTGAATAGACCGGCAGGTCTGCGCGACGTTTCAGTCCTACTTTAGCACATTGCAAGTAATTTACAAGTGGAAACGCAGTCACTGTAGCCTGAGTACCCACGAAATGTCACTCAATTGCTCTATCGCACAATAGCCTTGTTGTATGGAGACACATTACGGCCATTTGGATCACAATATTTCTGCTCTTTTGCTAAGCAACCTGCTGCTGATAGAATCACCAGAAAAACAGGGTAGGTGGTTTTTTTTGTAGCAAAGCCATTTTGTGTGTTGTGTGTGTGCTCTGTATCAGATGTAAAGCTAACAGGCATTCTCATCTGTCTGCGTGTCGCCTGATAATGTACACATGGCACAGTGGCTATCACCTTCATCTGCCACAAACGGCAATGTTAAGCGATTGGTACCCGATAACATTTAGGAAACCCCGGATAAAAAGAACAACTGTTGCGTTCATTGGCATGTCTGAGCGGCACCGAGTGGGGATTTTTGTAAACTTTATCAAAACTCATTTTGACGTAAGTGGAAATGTGGGAAATACCAAAGGCAGAATACAATGCTGCTTTTGTACCTGCGAATTTCAAAACAGGGCATGCACACAGACGTGTGTAGGCACACCGATAAGCACACAGGAAGCATTGAGATTGGCTTATTACCTTCATATAACAGAACTCCTGTCATCCGCCACCCTATGACATATAACTCATATTATCTGCTGGAGTTCAATGGTCTGCAACAGCTCATAATATGTGTGGCCCTATGCTTCATATTACCCATTGTTATCAGCGGTTTGTCCTGTCCTGCTTTTCAGGATGGCTTCCTCTCATCCTCAAAACGTTTGGTGGGTGAGACGAAGCCTCACGCAGCAAATTGATGCCATTAACCTCGGACTATTCAACATACATTTCCCCGCGCATTTTGAACGATGCCAAAATCAATATCTGTATGCCGCAGGTACAAAATAAAATAACTCTCCATCCACGAACCGCGGATGGAGAGGCACGAAGGCATGGGAGAAAGCGGCCACGTTGGTGGCAGACGACGTGCGGCTCACTCGCACGGCCCCTGCAAGCTGCCCGCACATGCGCAATAGAGGCACAAAGAAACGATAAACACAAAGACAAAGATCGCCCGTATAACCTTGAACAGACTGTTGGGGCAAAAGCTGTTAGCAAACGCCGATGAAAGCCGGCACGGAACGCGCAGCGGGTGGGTACCAATGCTGATGTTTACACAAGGCGCCAGGTAATTATTAAGGCTAAGTCGACCTAGATGAGGCCCAGGACCAACTTAGTTATTTGTCACTGTTAATGGTGGTGAGCGAAAATCGCACTGCTCCCCACACACAGGCAAGACGCATACACCGGCACACAATCACACCAGCTGTGCTTTAAACACTGCGCGTGCCCCAGCATCTCCGTGTCTTTATGCTTGTGTGTGTTACATCATAACTTGTATATTATCTGCACCTCCGATTAGCGTGGTGGGCTACGTACGGTGCGAAAGAAGTTCCACATATGAAACAATTAAAATAGGTTTTAGCCTTTCTGGCAATACAACAGTGTTAAGATGTTCAAACACCAAATAGAAACCTTTGCAAGGAATAACGTTCGCATTAACCACACGAACTTGTGGATAAACATGCAAACAAGCATCCTCTGATAACACTATGTAATAAATAAAAAATTTCCTGGGTAGTCAGTGTTATTTCGCCATTGCTTATGCATAAAAAGTATAGAGAATGGCTATTATTCCCCACAAACTTTGGTTTTGTGACCAGGACAGTGATATTTGAAATTTACCGATTTTCAATGAGAAAACGGGTGAATTGATGTCTTTTCTTTCACGTAAAGTCATAAAAAACAACATATGAATCAAAATGTGCGTGTATTTATACTAAAGTAATACAAAAGTGACTGCAAAATATTTAGGAGTGAATATTTTTTCGAGATTTAAAATTATACTGTAAATCATATTCTTGGGTTTTTTCGGTAAAGTCACGTAGGTAAAAAAATAAAATTAAATTAATAAAGTAAAAATAAAATAAAAATCACGACGTTTCGGAGGCAACACAAGCTTCCGTCTTCAGGTGGAACCGTCACAGCACGCTTGCTGTATCAAGTAAATGAGAAATTCCAAGAGATCCGACCCCGTATATATACTGGTTGAGGGGGAGGAGCCAGGACAGGCCCCCTTTTTATATTATGGTAAGGTTGGTGCGGCTGAAACTACGGCTAGTCTACATAACAAAGGACTGAGCCTTTGTTATGTAGACTGGCTGAGAGGGGGGGGGGGGGGTGCCAGAGTTGTTAAAGTGCAACTGCTGCTAATGGGACCGAGCCCTGCCATGTAGATGGTAAAGCAAAAAAGCAGGTCAGGAAGAAACAGCCTCCTGCTATGTTGCTTGGTGGGTAAAACTTAAGCAGGAAACCAGCGTGTGAAAAAAGAAGCTAAACATGATAAAAAAAACTGGCTGTCTATCAGTAAACTGTACAGTAACTAAAGAATAGTTGTCTGTCAAATAAGATGGTCCAAATATGTGTAGTTAAATCTTTTTTGCATGGTTAATAACATCTTTCCAATGATTACTCAGTTTGTACCCATCATCACGGTTGAAATTATGTCTGTGTTTGTATATTTGTATGGCTTCGTGTACAAACCTTTGATGGTAGCCAGGAGGTTTGCAGAGCACCTTGGTCTCGGAAAAGACAATTTCATGAGAGCCCACAGCGTTGTAGCAATGATCGGCAACGGCGGAAAATCAGTTCTGCCGTGTTTCAGATCTGACTTGTGCTCGCGGACACGATCAGAGACATGACGTTTCGTTTCTCCAATGTAGCAATCACCACAACTGCAACTCAATTTGTAGACTCCAAGGTACTGTAAGTCAGGAACGACATCCTTCACAGATGGAATCAGATCACGGATTTTATGCACTGTACTGAATCGGACTTGGATCTTATGTTTGTTTAGAATTTTGGAGATCTTTTTGGTCACGCCTGCTATGTATGGCAACGTGATAGTTTTGATCGGAGTTTCATGTGGCTGTTTCTGTATGGTGGGAGAAACAGCTTGGCGGATGGTGCGGTCAGAGTATCCGTTCATCCTGAGGGCCCGATGTACATGTCTTAATTCACTGGCCAGGTGGTGTTGGTCAGAAATGCCATGAGCTCTGTGGTATAGCGTTTTGATGAGAAAATTATTTTGAGATGGGTGGTGGTGGGAATCAGGTTTCAAGTAGGAATCTGTGTGGGTGGCTTTCCTGTAGACAGAATGTCCCAAGGATCCGTCAGGTCTCCTCTCAAACAGAATATCTAAGAATGGTAGTTTACCATCTTTCTCCACTTCCATGGTGAATCTGATGGATGGGTGTCTGGAATTGATGTGGTCCAAGAAGTGGTTCAATGCTGGGAGGCCATGTGGCCAAATCACTTTCACGAATCAGTCCCAAAATGTAGTCTCCCATCATGTTCTCGTTAGACTGTCCTTGGTAGCAGCGTTCAAAGTCCAGTATATCCTGGTGGAAGCGCTCGCCTTGCTCCTCCGAATATGCTCCCATGTTTTCCTTGAATTTATCAAGATGAGCATCAAGGATATGGACTTTGAGGGATATCCTACACCCCATTGTGCCGTAGTTCTTCACCAGAGTCTCACCCAGCTCTATATAGTTTTCGACCATGTGATTGCTCAGGAAGCCACGAACCACTGCGACAAAGCTGTTCCAAGCCGCTTTCTCCTTACTAGTGAGCTTCTTGGGGAATTAATTGCACTCCAGGATTTTCTTTATCTGTGGTCTGATGAAGACACCGGCTTTGACCTTTCTTCAGATAGCTTAGGGAAGAAGTCTTGAAGGTACTTGAGGCTGCCGACTCCTTATCTACAGCTCTGACAAATTGTTTCATAAGGCCCAATTTGATGTACAGTGGTGGCATCAGCACCTTCTGCGGGTCCACAAGTAGCTCCCACTTGACATTGGTCCTCCTCACAGAGAACTCGGTCGACTGTGGCCAGTCCTGCCTGTGGTAATGAGCCTTGGTATTGCTGCTGTCCCAAAGGCAAAGATAGCAGGGAAACTTGGTAACCCTGCCTTAGAGACCCATCTGAATGCCACCATTTAGAAGTCTCCGATGACGTCCCAGCCATACTCATCATACTTCAAGTCGTCCAGCAAGGTGTTGATGCTGTTGTAATCCTCTTTGAGGTGCACTGAGTGAGCCAGGGGAAGAAACGGGTACTTGTTACCATTATGGAGTAGCACGGCTTTGAGGCTCCTGGATGAGCTGTCAATGAAGAGGCGCCACTCATTCTGGTTACAGGCGATTCTGGTTGGGGTAGTATGGGTTTTTCTCCTCAGCTCCACCTCTGAAATTGTCATCTGGATCTACCTCTTCCTCGCTCTCTGACTTGCTGCTCTCTTCTAAAAACGGCTGCTCTCTCTCCAGAGGAGTGGGTATGGGGAGCTCATGGCAGTGTGGCGCTGGGGCGATGGATGAGGGAAGGTCCGGATACGTGATAGTAGATGCATTCTTGGCAGTCCGACATTTGGAAGGGTCCACCATGCAGAAGTAGCAGTTGCTTGAGTGGTCAGTGGGTTCCCGCCAAATTCTGAGATACCGAACTTCATGGCTCTCTTTTCCCCTCTGTACCATCCTACAAAAAGACATTTATTTCACCCATGACTAATGTGTCAGAGATTCTCGCAACATTTTTCATATGTGATATATTTTTTCAATAACGTTGAAAATTGTAAAACATTTTAAAATTAAAAACTTTTACAATTTTTCTTTTTTTTAAACAAATTCTATAACATAAAATTCCGAGAAACAATTGCCCATCTTACCTTCCACAGTTTTTTGCATTGCTCGCAGGTGAAATGACGTGCCCAGGGTTTGTCTTGATCCCCGACAGGTATGCCGAAATATGCATTGTAGGCCTCACACATCTTAGCAGATGCTTCCACAGAGTACTTTTTCGCTCTTGTCTTGATAAATTGGCCGCAGACATAGCAAAATGCGTCTGCCGTATGCTTGCAGCCTCTTGATGCCATCTCAGAAAAATGCAGATGTGTATCCACTTAGGCAGCTGAAACTAAACTCAACTGGTGGGCTTAAGGCCCCTGTGTTTAAACTACTATTTATGTTATTGGAAAGTTCTAGAATGTTCTACAAATTACTCCAATATTACTCAGCACTGAATCTATCTGGAATGTTCTGGAAAATAGGTAAATTTCAAAATATCACTGTCCTGGTCACAAAAGCAAAGTTTGTGGGGAATAATATACATGTTCTGTACTCTTGAGGCATAATCAATTAGGAAATAACACTTACTATCCAGGAACAAAAAATAATTGTTACACAGTGTAATATATGCGCTGTCTTTTAAACTGATTGGCCTACACCAGAGACAGCCTCCTTTAGGGCCTAGTCTCACCAGTGCCGAATGAAGCTAGTGCGGAGTCTGTACCATATGTTATAAAGGGGCCCTAAATAAAATAAAAAACGTAAATATTAAAAACATTATATTTTTTACTTGCATAGCAAAGTAATTTGATTTTTTCATTTGCTATACGGCCAGATAATACGACAAAGTCGCTAACTTTAAACACCCAGTCGTTCATAAAAGTTGAAGGCCGTATAGTACTACAGTAATAGAGCAAGTGCAGAATCACTGAACCGGAATTGATAGCTTGAAAGCATTTAGCGCAGCGCCATTGAATGTGCGGGGCCCTAGCATACGATATTTTTGCTACGAGGATAATCCCGCACTGAGTCTCACCAATGTCAGACCAGAGAACGCCAAGAGGCGAACAGTTCAACATACATGCATGCCCACAATACAGTGGCAGCCAAAGGCGGAAAGACACCCAAGAGCACTACCGCTGATATAGGACAACAAGATCAGCTGATGCACAGGAGGGGCAAGATGGATTGTGGCCATCGCCGAACCATGATCTATCCAGAAGTGGATAGATCATGACTGCAGACGACGATACATTTTTATCCTCAGCATGGAGCATAATAGGTTGCAGAGAAGATGCATTTTCATCACAGACAGGAAGTTTCCAAAAATAAATGTACCCCCCCCCCCCACCTTGTGGTCAAAATGACTGCATCCACCAATTGTGGGTTTGGCCAGGGGACATTGCGTATGCCTGTCGCCCCAGGGTCCCTGAAATATATGCTTCCTTCGTCTCTCTGTGGTGCACGTGATTTTGGCAGAGGTGAATGCCCCAAGAGGGCAATCAGCTGACTAATTTATAATCAGCCTCTCCCCCAAAGGCACAACAACAATGATTCACCCGTATAGCCTGAACAGACTTTTGGGGCAAATGCTGTTAGCGAGCACCTATGAAGGCCGGCACGGTACACGAGGGGGTAGGTGGCCAGCACCATGCCCGGCCACCTTTGTCTCTCCAGTGGCGATGTTTAAACACCGCACTAGTTACTCATCTTAGGCTGAGTCGACCTAGGGAAGACCTAGGACCGGTTCAGATTAAACGTCACTGATGTTGATCGTGAGCGGGTTCGTAGCACAGCGCACTAACCGCTATACTACTGCTCCCCAATGGCACACACATAGATTCACGTGCATACATTACAATTATACACTTCAGTGCCCTTAAACATAAGGCTGCATGTTGTTAGTGCTGCAGCGATACAGAGTACTGCATACGAATGCATTTATCTTTAATAACATGCTCGTTTAAGTGTTAAATTGCATAAACCTTTTCAATAGACTGACTTACATTGCTGATAAATGCTCTAAGCAACAGTGATTCAAACATATAAACTTATTTGAATCTTACCTTTAAATTATACGCAATTATTTTTACACTTTTTTCACGTTTGTAAATAGTATCGCATACCAAAGTAAAATGTTATTTCCTTGTCGATGGCACAGGTTTAAATTACCCATGAAAGTGCCAATGACCTATGTCAGCATTATGAGCTCGAGAGCCAAAGGCTTTGTTAAAATAGGGGTGAAACGCATTTCCAGGATGAAATGCCACTTCAACAAAATTGTCAAAAACGTAAAATGTCCATGACTACGATGAAACGGCACGTGTGTTTAGACAGGGGTGACACTGAACCACCTTGCACACGTTTTCATCGAGTTCGCTGCTGGTAAACCATCCCGTGCAGGCGATTCTCGGAAAGATTGCATCTACGTATGTCGGCCGTGTTACTCGGTTAGTGCGCAAACCAAAAAGCCCAGTGGAACCCAGCTCAGTGCCCCGAGTTAGGACCACAATGCCGTTGTTTTCTTCCTGGAATGAGACGAAAAATCAGTTATTCGGTCATGCAGATATGGACTTAAATTCGTTACTGAAAAAAAAAACGTCTGCGTAACCCAAGTGATAAGTGATAACATTAATTGCATCTATCATAATTAAATGGTGGTTGAGATACTCTCTACATTTATGTACATCGCTCAAAATATCAGCAAGCCCCAGATATACTTTAGTTTTATCGACCGAACATTGACACAGAAAGTGGATAACTATGCAACATTAGTCATGAACTCACGTGTTAACCTTACTCTATCGATAAAAAAAAATCACAAAGAAATCCGAGGCCCAAAAATTCACTTCACAGCCAGCAAAATGACCACCCACGTGATGGCAACGAATATTTTCAACTCCAGTTGATTCAACCGATGCATTTTTTTCTTAACAGACATGGACGATGAAAAATATTTTGTCTAATTCACATATCAATTGGCACCCGATACAGGTGATATGCATTTGTTTACAAATGATTATCTAGCGGTGAAAGCTGGGCAATGAGGGTAGGGGAGGCCTTGGGATTGTAGCTACTTTGCCATGGGCGCCTTCTCAACGCGTCGACTTGAAGGCGCACGCACGGCGCGTTGCTCAGCTGAAAAACAACTACATTTCTCCGACGATAGAGCGTTTCAGAAAACGGTTCTTTAATCGTCAGTGATGCAGAGAAATCACGTGAATAAGTGGAATCTGCAATAACAGTAATGATAATGGTGAACAGAGGTCCACAATTTCTTATGCTTCCTCATTAGCCTTCCGCGTTTGTGCGTTTTGGTTTTACGTAATGCACACAACGACATATGCTACCATTTATGAAAATATTTTATTTTATAAGGCTCTTTTACACCTGCATTTCATCTCTGCGTGGCATCTATGTCTAGTCGGTGTAATTATACAACAAAGCCAAAATGCAAGGCACAGCATTTTACAATTCCAATGTCTGAGATAACTTTCTGACTCCATTGGAGGTCTTGTAAGAATGAATTAAGATTAAATGGCTTGGATGAAAAGTCCAAATGGATCACCCGGCAAGAATAAAAAAAAATCCACAATGTGTTGTAAGTGTCCGTGTGTGGTGCTAATCAATTCAGCACTAGCCTGTTCGAAAAAAAATGTAGGTGTGTGTGTGTGTTTTTATTCATCTTATAAAAGTTCTAATTGTTCCAGGTTGTACTTTTCTTCTGCTAAAGGGGAAATAAAAGTTCTAGTGGCCACTGGAATAATAATATTTTTAGCACACCCCAACTCTCAAATATTATTGCTGTGCCTATCCAACATTAATAAACGATTGAAGTCTGACGTCTTAATACGCCTGGAATGTCCTTGTAAATGTTAAAACAACATCTTAACTGGCTCGAATAATCATTTAATAATGATGTATTATTCAGCCTAGTCTTCTTCAAAAGGTTTTTTTTACACTTCATGAAATCTACAAGAGGGCGACATCACACTCAACGCCTTTGAAGTTGCCACATATCACCATCACTTCCTTCCTTCTGCCAAATCCTATAAAATGTTCACAGTCCACATCCAATCACAAAGGTACGCTCTCACAGTACCCCCCCCCCCCCTCTCCACCATCTGGCTTTCGGTCTCCTTCGCAAAAAACGCCGAATTCTGGGTGCCACATCAATAAACGTTCCGGAAACTTACTCATCACCTTATGCCGCATGTCTTCCATGCTCATCGCAACCTAATTTGTCCGAGCAACGGCCAAACTTGCTTCTTGAAGAATGTGTCCTTATGTTGCGTATTTATATGAAACTCTGTAAGTCTCGATTTCCCTGCAATGGGATCAATCATCAGGTAATTTGCATCAACCATTCGGTCAAGTTGTGCATCTTGCCCTTCGGCAACAATACATTTCATCTGCATTCTGCTCCAAATTTACAATCTGCTTACCCTGCCTTGCTGCGTCATTATTAGCACGTGATGAGGTACTTCAGCCCATTTAACATTTACAAGTTGTGAACTGCTGACAGATGCTTGTTATGGCAGAACATCAAGTCATTCCAAATAATAACAGAAACTTCTACAAAACCATGCTACGGTGGGCCTAATAACTAAAAAACATGACCTGTGGTTTTGCTCAAATAGTCTTACTATGAATTTGAAGAGATGTTACCAGCAATTATTTTACATTTTAAACATTGGTTAAGCTTCATTAAAACATCATCCTTACAATTGTAAGAATGAAATGAATATAATTATAGCAATAGTAAGACGATATTATTAAAATGTCTTCCATTTTACGGGGAAGTCAACAGGGGCTGTGTTACGGATATAATCACCCCCATCATAGGAACATGGAATTTCTACCGCTGGCTGAGGCCTGCAAGTGGGAAATGACTTTTGTATGGTGAGGCTGGGGGGTAAAGCAGGTCGGAGTGTTTTTGTAAAATAGAATTTGATCATATAAAGCAATGCGCCTCAAAAGTATATTTTCAATCAGTGCATATTACCTGCTATTACATGGATTGGAAACATCATGACTGACAAAGATAATGGAACATGAGCTGCAAAGTGTCCAAAGCATTGAGATATGCATGTTGAGGATTATAATGAGAGAAAGGGGAACATGTGAAATACAAAATAAATATAAATTAGAAATGTGACATTGACTAATAATGAAAGTAAGTGGGCTTGTGGAGATTAGCAGTGGCATTGCAACACCAGGGAGGATAGAATACGGCTTGGAGAGGTGATGTCATTCTAAACTGGGGTAATTATTTGTAGTTTTAAAATAATTACAAAGGAAGTAAAATGTACTTTTAAAAATATATTTTGTAACAATGAACTGCGCACTAGCAATTCAAAGTGGGTTTCATCTCATTATGGGTGCTTTCAGCCCTCAGCTTGTAATGTAAAACTTAAAACGGTGCTCATTTTAATAATCATGGCGAAAAGAAGGCCTGATTCAAGCCATTACTAAAACTTGACCACACCATTTCCAATTTTCCTATGCAGGCTTCATAAACCTGCCCTCGTATTTAGTCTACTTTTATATTAATCAGCAACCTGTACAACGGCTTTTACAATCGCTGGCGCTTGTACCCCACGTGGATTCTAAACCCCAAGTAGCAAAGTGTTATGCTTTATATATTGGCATGCTCTCTTTCATAAATAGCAACGGACTGCGCATTCGCAGTAAATGGAGAAACATCATCATTATCAACCATGGTCAATCTGATGCGTGATGAAGTCCTCCCTAATCTACCACCATCCCAAGGAAAGCTGTACTGCCTTCCCTGAATATACGGTACAGCTATTATTGCAAACACTGCGAGGACATGAACGTAATGCAGATGAGGTGCGGAACTACCTCAATGTAACAGGTTAAATGGAAAGACAGTAATGGATTCGCAGATATGTAACAAACTTACGAAGGAAATTTAAAATATTCGCCAAGGTCGAGTTTAAAGTTGATCATCAATAGAGCTCAGTAATCAGCACAATGTCGTGTCTTTCCAGCAAGAAATATTTTGCTTGGATGATGAGTATTCAGTCGAACAATGTCAGAGTGTTTTAGCTTGTGTCTGATTAGACTTTATTGCTTGACTCATACAGGGGGACAAGCCCTGCCACAATGTACTGATTTAATTTAATACCTTAAGTCAGGCGCGTGGAAACTTCAGACTGCATGCATTTGTAAATGATGGCTTCCTGTATAATCTGTAAGTGAATGGTGCAACATGGTTCATGGAAGAATATGAATATAGTGCATACAGAACTTCGAAACTTGGAGTGCATACTCATTCAATGTCATTTAGTCGTAAAGAATGTGGCAGCATGTGGCCTGGCCAGCCGAGTGGAACCGTCATTGGCCGACGAGTATCGACCCGTTTCCAGCCAGGCCAAGATTGAACAAAATTTAATATGGCATTGGCACTTTCACTGGGACTGCCACTGAGACCATTGGGATCACTAGACAACAATTCTCACCACCAGCTCTACCCCTAGGGTTGCCTCCTGTCTGGGCTTGAGCCAGACGGTCAAATAGTTGGTTATCTGTGTTTGGGTGGTTGGAATTCATTTGTTTCGAGATCTGGTACTGGTATTATGTTGAACATTATGACGGTTATTCTTTGGTTTTTTCGGTAAAGTCACGTATAAAAATAAAATAATAAATTAAATAATAGCATACGACTTTTCGATTGCAACACAAGCAATCATCAGGTATAAGAATAATTCCTGCAGTCACGAAAGCTCCAAAATTAAGATTGAACCACTTCTACGGGGAAGTTCCAAGTTTACCTTTTTCTCTCTCTCTGGGTTTTTTGTTCTCTCTCTCTGCCTGTATATTTAGTGTAATTTTCTCTGTCTACACTCGTTTTGTATCGTTCTTAGGTTCTGCTCTGTCTGTGTGTCTCCGTTCCTCTTGTTTTTTATGTTTTGTCTTTCTTTGGAATTTCACACTTAAATTCTAACTTAGCAATCTTTGAAATACGTAATCGACCAGGCAATGCGTTAATTGTGTGTTGACCGACTCTCTGTGTCGTTTTACATAACATTTCGATACTTTGCTAGGTTATTTAATTTAGTGTGTTCTGTCTCCCTCTAAGCCTGCTTACCTTACTCCCCTCCCTTCGTACTCATTGACATGTAAATGTTTTCCCTACCCCCTCCCTCTCTCTGCCTCCGCCCCCTCTGTCTATTTAAGGCCACCCCACAGAGACGATCACCTCTCTCTGTACCTGGGTTGCTCTCTCTATGTATCTTGGTGATATCTGTCTGCTTATATGTCTGTCTATAGTTTTCTGGTTATATTCTATGTCGCTATTTCATTATACCTGATGATGATTGCTTGTGTTGCAATCGAAACGTCGTATGCTATTATTTAATTTATTATTTTTTCTTTATACGTGACTTTACCGAAAAAACCAAAGAATAATTCCTGCAGTCACGAAAGCTCCAAAATTAAGATTATGACGGTTGTAACTCCACCGTTTGGACAGATCTCGGCTGACGAATACATGTTCTGGGAAGAGACCGGCAACCCTAACTACCACTCAGATCAATGGGCCTAGAGGGACTACTTACGGAACAACCAAAACTACCAACAGGACCACTATATTGGTTGTGTGACATCATTATGTGATGTGTGCTGTGTGTGTAACTTGCATGTTATTTGTCATCATCCTCTTCATTGTCATATGTTTTGGTTTTTTCACCATAGTCAGTACGGTAGTTCTAATGGTCCCGATAGTCTTAAGTGATAAGAAGGGTCGTGCAGGCATCAGTGGCAGTGGTGCTGGTGGTCTCGGTGATAGATCTGGTGGTTCAGGTATTCCAAGTGGTAGTCTGGGAGGTCTCAGTGGTGGTCAGTGATCGGCTCTGATACCAGCTGACCAATATAAATCAGAAACGCCATTGAATAATGTATGGCTGACACCTAGTGCATGGAATTGGCGCAATTCTACCTTGAATCCAGTCTGTGTGCTGCTATAATGTGCCATTTGGGAAAGTGCACTCCAGCTAGTGGTCTCATTAACCCATATGTGCAGACATTAACGTTGTCATTACCTTATATGTGTTAGTTTCTCCCGATCATATTTTGGACATTTTTTAATTTGTTTATTCATTTTTTATTTTGCTTGGTTGTGAGGTTTTCACTTGCTCGGTATTTGTGTGTTGGGTTTCTTTAAAGCCGTGTGTAGCCAACCGCGTATATGGGATTTGATCCTGATATATACTTAATTAACAGCTTTGTGGAATTCGGTTGGCATGAATACTAATATATAAACACCCAGCTCTGTCATTCTGTGACTCTGTGATTCTGTGATTAACGCGGCATGGATTGGTTGAAGTGCGTCACGTGACCGCAAGCAAGAGACGGGTGAGTAACTTACAGTATCACCTTCTTCTTTTGCATCTCCACTGCATCTGGCCATAACGAAAGGATGCTCTGAATTTGGGGTGGCATGGGGGGAATATGGGTCAAAAAGGTAGCACACAAATAAAGCACAATATCTTGGCATGCCCTCTCAGCGTTCGCTAAGCAGGTCACGACCACACAAAGTTATTGACAAAATTCAAGCCAAGGCAGAATAATGGCCCAAACACTTGGACCGGATGCAACAGTTGTGAAATATGACAGTTAAAGGAAGTGATGGTGTGGTGTTTTGAGTAACATCATCTGTGAACGAGTGTTCACCATAACACAATTTATGGAAATTACAATATTTCCTATATGTATCTTGACGAAACTTTCAGGGGCTTCATGGTTATCTGGTTTGCACACAGCTTGGCACGCCAAAGAATTGGCATTCGTGGCAATAAAAATGGCAAATGCATACCGCCTTCCTTTAAATGAAGCCCAAGGTTACATTTATTCGTGGAAAAACCTTTCATTCCATAAGACCTAGGATTAATGTCACGACATCCAATTACACCACTGTCATGACATGATGAGAAAAGGGGATTTGTTTACACACAGATCATGATTCATTACAATGTAAATTAGGTTAATGTTGACTGTGCCAGGATGGCCTTTAATTGTAATAATTATTCATGTTTCCTGTGCGCAAATTAGTCTCTTGAAGACTGTGAATTTGTGCATGGCTTGGGGGGGCTTGGGTTTAAAATATCGTCCCTGATAAGCTGCACAGTGAAAAGGATTTTCAGGCTCACTAAGGCACACCAATGCATTAATGAACCTGTCCTCATTATTAATTGTAAATGAGACAACAATGCACACATTCCCAGCAGCCCCACAGAGTCCATACTCAAGACCTCGCTCAAAGTGATTCCTGCCGCTCCAATGAACATCGAGGCAGCGCTCAACCCCCATTTTACAGCCCTGAGCCAGTGGTGGAAATTCCCCATTCCCATTGCGGGTGAGAAGCTGTCCGCGAGACAAAGACGCTTTGACTTCCCTACAAAATGGTCCCAATTTTATCGACCCCTAGAAGGATGATGGGCTGAGTGAACCCCGACAAACAAGAGTTGAACTCGCCGACCTCTGATTGCGAGCCGCTCGCTCTACCACTGAGCCAGTTGGCTGGATCCACCTCTGACTGGCGACTTTTCCTGTCGCGTTCCTGCCGCGACCTCCTGACTCTTCCTCTACCATCAACCCAGCTGCTCCCAGCACGATTCTCGAACTTTTTCAGATCATCTCGAGATGCGATGTCGTTTAAAACTCTCAATGCATCGAAATATGTTGTGCGTAGTCGAACGAGCAGTTCTCAACCATCTTATATGTGAATGTGAGGGCCAGACAATTCTTTGTGTTTTATATATATACCCAAAAATTCGCAGATAAGATGGATGTAGGACATTCTTCCTGGCCATAATGCTACAGACACAATGCCGTATCTGCTGTGCGGATTAGCGTTGCCAGATTTTCTGTTATGACTCACGCCCCACATCGTTGGCGTGATCGACCCAGGGCAAGTATCCATCCATACGAAAACATTTAAGGTGAGGACTGCCTTTGTCAGTGCGCAGGCACAGAATAGCCAAGACATGATCATGTCAATTCATCGCATATGACTTGCATTCATCTGTGAGCAAGAAAAAAGACGAGCGCAAAATACTTACAGCAGCGTTGCTCACCGGCAAGCTGCTCCTGGGATTGCACTCTGGCGTTATTGCTAAACAGTGGTATCCTCGTGTTAACTCTAACCGTGCGCAAACGCTGTTGTGGCGTGTGCACATGCAAATTCGCATGAAGTAAACGATGGAAAAGTTCATGACGACCTCACTTGTAGGAAATTGATGTCAAGGGGAATGGACCGCGACATCGTCTGGTGGTGACCGTCACCTGAGATCTGCGCGATGAAGCAGAATGCCATGGAGAGGAGCAGATGTTAGGAAGTTGTGAGGTGGAGCTTATGGAGCAAGGAGGAGATAGGTTGGTGCTGAAAGTGTAAAGAGAGAGACTCAAGTGATATATAAGGGCAGGTGAAGAGGGCAGGTGAAGAGGACAGGTGAAGAGGGCAGGTGAAGAGGGCAGGTGAAGAGGGCAGGTGAAGAGGGCAGGTGAAGAGGGCAGGTGAAGAGGGCAGGTGAAGAGGGCAGGTGAAGAGGGCAGGTGAAGAGGGCAGGTGAAGAGGGCAGGTGAAGAGGGCAGGTGAAGAGGGCAGGTGAAGAGGGCAGGTGAAGAGGGCAGGTGAAGAGGGCAGGTGAAGAGGGCAGGTGAAGAGGGCAGGTGAAGAGGACAGGTGAAGAGGGCAGGTGAAGAGGGCAGGTGAAGAGGGCAGGTGAAGAGGGCAGGTGAAGAGGGCAGGTGAAGAGGGCAGGTGAAGAGGGCAGGTGAAGAGGGCAGGTGAAGAGGGCAGGTGAAGAGGGCAGGTGAAGAGGGCAGTGAAGAGGACAGGTGAAGAGGGCAGGTGAAGAGGGCAGGTGAAGAGGGCAGGTGAAGAGGGCAGGTGAAGAGGGCAGGTGAAGAGGGCAGGTGAAGAGGGCAGGTGAAGAGGGCAGGTGAAGAGGGCAGGTGAAGAGGGCAGGTGAAGAGGACAGGTGAAGAGGGCAGGTGAAGAGGGCAGGTGAAGAGGGCAGGTGAAGAGGGCAGGTGAAGAGGGCAGGTGAAGAGGGCAGGTGAAGAGGGCAGGTGAAGAGGGCAGGTGAGGGCTGGGGGACTTCCTGGTGTTGCTGCTGGGTGGGGGCTGGAGGTGTCCTCGCACAGTCACAGCTACGTGCAAAAGCATTCGCTAAATAAATAAATAAAACTAATTGACCAGAGTCACTCATTGGCCACGGTCACTAATTGCAGCTTCTACCGGAGCTGGAGTAAATGCAACTTGGCATGAGAGGAGTCAAAGGGCAGGCTGAACACAGAGCAAGGGGTTGTGTTAGAGTAGTGGCTCTGCACGCAAAGCGACCAGACCAGGCGGTCAGGGAATAGCACGCTCTGGCTTTCAGGAGTAGAACTCACACACACACACACTGTGCTGTTATGTGCCGCATCACCATATACCTGGCAGTGCAGACCGATGGCGAGGTTGGAAAATGGGCGCGCTAAACGATATTTTGGGTGTCAGCTCTTCCACGTAATTATTTTAGAAAATATATAATTAAGAAGAGAATCATGCTCATGGCGTGCCACGTTCTTTTTATATGAATTTTTACGTACATTTACTATGGAATTGTTTTTTGCATTTCTGTACACAATCACTTGAATACATTTACACGTGGCAAAAACCATTGGGGATTGCTTAGAAATACTCCTTGTTATGTCACAGAATGCGCGAGATATATACAAAAAGGTTTAGTTATTCAAATTGTAGCCAGCTGTACTTTATTATTTTTTTCCAAAGATGAGACATTCTTGAAACCGTTATCTGCAGTACAACTGATAATAGGGTTACAAACTCTAACCAAAACTCTTGTTATCCAAAGATGTGTTGTTGTTGCTTCTCTTTATTTTCCAAACCACAACAGCCAGGGAATGTATCAATAGAGATAAGAGACGTCTATCACACGTACACTACGTTCCATGTTTTACATCAACAATAGGCAAATTTAATTATAATAAATGGCTTTTAGTGTCTGTGTGTGCCTGACAATAACGAATGTGGCTTAATTATTTACATTTTACCAATGCATTGTAAAACAGCCTTCAATTCTTTGGTCTTTCATCGTTGGTACGGATAAGCGTCCTAACCTGCGACACTTCTAATGTAAGTCTTCTCTGTGTTGTGCAACCTTCTATCCATTCATGAGTTCTTGTCCACAAATAATCAGAATTGGAGAAACATACTTTAGCATTTGCTCATGGAGAATAAACTTTTTTTGTGGTTGTAGCAACTGCGTGAAAAGGCGCGAGAGTGGAGGGGCTGAGTGCTTATCCAAGGTTACCTGACAAAATAAAAATTGTCCGCTGCGTGTACAGAGCACATCAATTAGGAAGCATTGTCAGGCCTTTCAAGATCTCTCAAGCACAACCATCTGTTGCATTCACCGCGTAAGCTATTCATGTACGTATCCAATGAAGCTCCGAGCAAGTGGAGCGAAGTGTCCGGGACGTTATGCTGAAGAACACGCGACGCACCGCAAAAAAACAACACCGGGGGAGCATTTCCTTGCACATCGCCGCATTTTCTTTTCAACTTTAATCCCCCGATGTTCCCCATATTTGCAGTCGAGCAAACTCATCTTGCGACGCAACCGCCCTGCGACTGACCAACTGAGCGTGCGTTGCAGCTTCGTTCAATGGTCAACATCCACGGCTCTGTTTAGGAGGGAACAGGGAGGCGATTTGGGATGGAGAAGAGGGGCAGGGAGGTGGTGGGGTGTTGATCTGGTGACTTGACATGATGTACGAATCTCAACAGTTGCATACCACAGACGTGCCGCCACAGTAAATCATAGGGGCTTTATCATCGCAATTCTAAGAGCAAGGAGGGGACAAAGCTCTGCCTTGTTTCACTTTGGAACATCTTCCATTAGTGTCCCCACCCACATCTGGATTATAAATATTTTGACTATAGTAGATAGCAACTCATCTTTATTAAAAAAAAAAAACTATAGACTTAGCGATGAGACCAGGCTTCACACAATAATGTTGCGTGGGAGAGAGAAAAATGTTTTATACCTTCAACTGGAAGATTACTGTGTCGGGCTTCGGATCCAAGGCAGCTCACATGGAGATATTCGTTCCAATGATGGCTCTTTTATGGTAAATGATTACTCTTTCCCAAAATAGTGCAACACGTTTGGTATGAGTGCCTGTGAATTGCAGCATTTGTCAACACACGTGACATTTTACACGTACAAATCTGCACAGAGTGGTGGAGCAGTGGTTGTCGCACTGCGCTGTGAACCCAGCAAACTGAGTTTGGTTCTGACACACGGCCTAACATCAGTGGCGGAATGATATAAGGACCAGTTCTGGGTCCTCTTGCCTTTACCCACTCACAATTACCAGCGTGGTGAAGTATGGTCACACAACCCCCACTTCGACACAGCATGAAGAGGCCATTATCCCACAGTGGATTGACAAAGGCTGTAAATTATTGTTGTTGCCTTCACAATAAATCTTTAACCTACTGTGTAACGTGCTTTGTTTAACCTAAACGATATCTCGTGTGAATTCTAAACAATATGTAGTACAATACAGAAGAAAAAGTGTGCACAAGAATGTATGTATGTTTTTTAACTTATTTCGCACCGTACGAGCTAACCATGCGAATCGGAGGTGCGGGGTAAGGACAATAACCTAAACACAAAAAATATGAGTTTGTTAATCTAGATTATCTAAAAGTGCATATCCCAGTTGCTTCCTAATATCGGAAGGAAGAGCGTTCCAGGCGGCCGCAGAAGTGCATCTGAAAGCGCGCGACCGCCTGTGTTCGGTGGCCAGCCAAAGATCGCTGCGAGAGTAACAGGCTCTTATATTGTTGTGTTCAATTTGAGTTCACCGTAGCGTGACGGAGCGCCTCTGAATCTATGGTGCCACGACGATGGAAAATATTGCAGAGAGGGGAGGTGAAAAATCGTGGAAATATTGATTACCGTGAATCGTTTAGTTTTTGTTCCAAATTAAACGGCACTTAAATTGTGCGGAAAATCCATACTTTCCACAGCAAGTGCCGCAGTGTCCCCTCAGCGGCTGTTACAAGAGGCCCCTCAGCCGTTGAAGTCCGGCCCAGTCCACACAGCCACTTCACGCACGGCACGAGTCAGCTAGGAGCCGGGATGATGATGCAGCCAGCCCCCCCTCCCCTCCTCCGGAGCCCTCGTGAGGGCCACGACCGTCCGCGACGCGTAATTGCCATCGTGAGAAGAGCACGAGAGTTCATCGCACTTGAAGGTGGAACACATTTAGAACGCTGTTACATTTGAAAAAAGCGACGAGTGGCATCGGCGCAAGTTGCTTGTCGAACGTTTTCAAGAAAATTGCCTGTAAATTTGAACACAATGTTGTTGATTACCTGTTACTTTCAGCATGCAGTTAGCCCAGACAAAGATTCACCATGTATCCTCAGCAAATGTTTGGGGAAAGTGCTGTTAGCGAGCGCTTATTAAGGCTGGCAGGGTGCACGAGGGGGTGGGTGGCCAGCACTACACAAGTGGAAATGTTTACACAAAACTCCAGGTGCTCATTTTAAGCTGAGTCGATCTATTAGAGGCCCAGGACCGGTTCAGATAATCGTCGCTGATGTTGGCTGCCGAAAGCGGGAATTTAACTCAGGTGGCCGGGTTTGTTGCACAGTACACTAACCGCTACACTATCGCTCCCACACCAGAAAACACACACAACACGAGCATGTGCCTGCAACGGGCAGTGGCCACTTCATCTGCGGTCAAAGTCACCCTGGCACTGGCGTAGGTTCACCTCGTAATAGCTGTGCAGCTCGAAAGGTCAGACAAGGTGTGATCCAGAAACTTTCCTTGATCTGCAATGTAATGGGCCTAGGAAGGACCGCCAAACTTGTGAATACGCTCGTACGTGTCCTGGGAAAGCAGCGTCATACAAGCGTCCTGCCTGCCACCCCGAGGAGGGTGAACACCTTCCGCTGCGTTGTCTGAATACAGATTAGTTCACCAATGGCAGATGTTATAGAATCTTCTAGTTTTATGCAAATGTTACAACAAGCATCTCAAGTCTAAAGTCAGAGCGTTCTCCTGCTGAAATGAGCATGGAAGCAGCAGTACTCATCTTCTGTTTACATCCCTAAGCCAGTGGTGGAAATTCCGCATTTCTATGGCGTGGACGAGCCTACCTATAGAGCGACCACTGTTGACTTCCGTAGGGATGATGGATTGAGTCAACCACCAATCAGAATTTGAACTTGCGACCTTCCAACTGTGAATCACTCGCTCTGCTGCTGAGCCACCTAACAGGTCTGAGCCAACGTAACATTTGTTTACGTAATGTTTGCTCTCTTCAATGCCTTTTACAAACACTATCACCAGACAGAGGAGTTAAATTAGGAATCAGAATATTTATTTGTACTGAAGGAATCCGATAAGCTATAAAGCTTCTTTTTCACACATGTCCAGTCGGGGGGGAGGGGGGGGGAGAACGTTACGACAACAAACATTACAAAACACGATAGGTGTGCAAAGTACAAAAAAGGTAAACACATCTCCCAAAAACATATAACTAAAATAGTTCAGGCACTTGGCATGAAATGGATATGAACCGACATTTACAATTGGTTACGCTAGTGAAGCAAGGCACTGTCGATCTTTGCAGAAACTCCTTCCCGAGCGCGTCAAACATGCACACACTGGCTCACCAGGAGAAGTTCACTAATTGCCATTTGTTTCCATCTGTAGGGGGATAGAGCATTGCCGCTTTGCTTTGGCGGGTTTCCTCCGGGTGCTCCGGTTTCCTCCCACACGTATAAGCACTCATCACTAATTGTCTGAAAGCATCTTAAATATCTAAACCTAATGCAGGACCCAATGGAAAAATAATCATTGGGCTCAGCATGGCTTTGATGGATAAATAAGGATTAATTGTATTTTTATAATACCAAAACTGATCATGCTGAGACTGTGTATATGATTTACACTTCTGCCTCAAGCATTATGGCTGTATCTCGTACATACAGTATTTGGTATGTGTTTAACTCATTACACATTCATATCGTATTTGATGATGACCCCACTAGAGGTGGGGAAGGTGTGGGGTGGGGTGATGGGGAGGGGGGGAGGGGCAATGGAGCACTGAACCTCTCGCCCTTATTCCTGAAATGAACTCTCCAACTGAACAGGTCAAACAAAAAACAACTTAACTATTTTTTATTTTACCACGTAAAGCCCACTGAGCTATAAGCTCTTTTTCTCTAATCTGGCCACAAATAATACCTCGACGAAGTGGCTCATGATGTGGACATTGACAGCGGCCAAATACTCTAAACGCACGTTGATTTTAAATGTGGAGAAGAAACTGGAGGGTCCCCAAAAGAAATACACGCGACCACGGAGAGAACCCGCACACTCCAGATATACAGCAGCAGGCGTCAGGGTCGGGATCGAACCCACGACCTTCTGTATACCTGGCGAGGCAGGTAACATCTCCCATTAGCAGCTGCCGGCAGCTTGGTTGCCTGGAGCCGGTCACAGGGGATTGTCTTACTCCGCACACAGAGCGTCTTGTGCTGCACGCACGGTGCCTCGGGGGATGAATATGCGAGCCGAGGTTTTCTCCATCCACTCGTTGATTTTGGGAAGCGATCGGCTCCCTTCAAGCACTCATCCACGTGGCTGTTTATTCACGTGTTGCTTGTAATGTGACCGCAAAATGGCATTTTATTTTTGGTTTGGCAATTTTATTTCATTCCCATATCTTGCATGGAAATATATACGAATGTAAACAACTTTACTGTTGTTATTGGTGTCCTCTGAAAAAGTGTACAATCTCTTGCCGGGGCGTAATTTGAAAGATAATACTCTCCAATTATAATTAGTGCACAGCCATAAATGTGATAATGTGATACAAAAAAACGTGTTCAAACCCAAACAAAGCTGCACTGACCTCTGTTTAAAGCTGATATTCTTAATGTCAAACGCTCTGAGAACGAGCCCAAGGCATCGCAACCCAAACAGCATCGATCTACATTGCGATCGAACTCACAACCATTAGGCTCTGCAGTTAAATTACTTAATGTTGCATAATTGTGATTTTGCTTATAACTAAAAATTATCAGGTGACTTAATAATAATCTGCATAAGGATACAATAAGACAATGAAGGAAAACAGTGACTAATGCTCGTAATGTATGTCACTTATAATCGTAGTAAAACATTCAAAGTGTTATTTATTTTCTTAAAAGGTGTGTTATTATCATGGGACCTTTAATTGCCGGTATCAAAGTTTGAAAAATAAGAATAGGTTTTACACTTTCTGGCAAAAAAAAACAGTTGTTAAGATGTTTAAACGCCAAATAGAAATCTTTTTCAAGGAATCAAGTCTGCATTGACCACACGTGCTTGTGGTGAACATGCAAACAAGCATGCTCTGATGATATATGCATTCTTTGAAACTGATTAGCCTGCACCAGAGACAGCTTTCTCCTTGACAGACAATGCATCTTCTTTTTTTTCTTTATATAAAAGTCTCCGCGCGCTCGCGCTTACGGGGGATTTGGCTCTCGGACGGTGGGGTTTAAGACCGAAATAATTTGCCGGGCGGCACGCCCTAAGCCCCGTGGTGGGAATAGGCTATTCCGTTTTCCCGTCCGTAAACTTTAAAGTAGTTTAATTAACAGATTTGTGACGTTTCTATTATTCATTATTTACTTATTGCACGACATCGACCGTACCAAGTGACGCCAATTGCGTGGGGGGGCGGACCCTACCAAGTCATGCGCCTTGGCTCCAGCTCACGGTGGACATTTTCTTTTACGCGTTTTACAGCCAACACATACACACATCACGCTGCGGATATTTATTCACAGTGTCATGTCCTCTTCGCGCCCCCCCCCCCAACACGATGCGTCCAGTTTATACTACAGACTCCGTAGATAATAATATTTTACTGCTTACATAGCATTGTTCTTGCACGGGCAGGGGATGCTGGGGAGGGGGGGGGTAGCGGCCCAGCCCCTAGCCTGGCAACGTGCCAACTCCGCCGCCTCGCCAATGTAGGCCAGGACGGGGGCTACGCATGGCACAAGGCCTCAACACGCCTATGGTAAGTACAAAGTTCCTTGCTTCTTACGCTAACAACTCAAGTCAATTGTTTACTATTGTTAAACACATTAGTTCACAAACATTACAATCATAATGTTTGTGCGCAGATCAAAACTCAGCTTCATTGTTCAACATTATGAAACAAGTTCACAGATGTTACAATAATTATCTTTGTGTGAAGATAACTCAGGTTCATTGTTTACCATTATGAAACAAGTTGACATGTTACAATAATTATGTGTGTGTACACGAAACTCTTTTTGGATTTTTGGGTTGCTCAATTTCCCCTTTTTTTGCTGCGCTTTTAAAATGCTGCCACGGTCTACTGGCAGTCTGTGATTCCTGCTTATTTCTTAAATGCATTTCTATTGTTTCCATCGCTCGCGTCACTCTATTTACTCATACGTAGTACTGCGATACTGATAGCTGTGCCATCATCGGGGATTGCTGTGCCCGTCGATGTGTGTTTGTGAGTCCATGTGTGTGTCTTTGAGTCCATATGTGTGTGAGTCCATGTGTGTCTTTGAGTCCATGTGTGTGTGAGTCCATGTGTGTGTGAGTCCATGTGTGTGTGAGTCCATGTGTGTGTGAGTCCATGTGTGTGTGAGTCCATGTGGGTGTCTTTGAGTCCATATGTGTGTGAGTCCATATGTGTGTGAGTCCATGTGTGTGTGAGTCCATGTGTGTGAGTCCATGTGTGTGCGTGTAGAGCCATGCGTGTCTTTAACTCCATGTGGGTGTCTTTTTCGAACGGACAACGTCAAAGTGTTTATGTGTGTGTGTTAGTCCATGTGTGTGTGTCAGTCGATCTGTGTGCGTGTACGTCGATGTATGTGTGTAGGTCAATGCGTCTGTGTGTGAGTCCATATGTGTGTTAATCCATGTCTGTGTATCTAAAGTAGATATCTGTGTCACAGTCCATATGTGTATGTGTGTGTAGGGCTATGTGTGTGTCAGTCTATGTATGTGTAAGTTCATGTGTGTGTGTCTTAGTCCATATGTGTGTGTGTAAGTACATATGTGTTTACGTCAATGTGTATTTTAGTCCACGTATTGCTGTGTGCGAGTCGGTGTGTGTGTGAGTCGCTCTATGTGTGTACGTCCATATATGCGTGTGCAACTCCATGTGTGTATATCTCAAGTGGATGTCTGTGTGACAGTCCACATGTGTATGTGTGTACGGCAATGTGTGTATCACTCTATGTATGTGTCGCTGTATGTGTGTACGTCGATATGTGTGTGTAACTCCATGTGTGTGTATCTCAAGTGCATGTCTATGTATGTGTGAGTCCATATGTGTGTGTCTGTAAGTCGATGTGTTTGTGTGTGTCAGTCCATATGTGTGTGTGTGTCTCAGTCCATGTGCGTGTGTGTTAGTCGCTGTGTGTGCATGCCTCCATGTTAGTCAGTGTAACTCCATTTCTTTGCGTGTCTGTAGGTCCATGTGTGCATCTTAGTCCATGCGTGTGCTTTATTGACCTGCTCAAGGCCTATGATACCATCAGTAGGCCTGGCCTCTGGGTTGCTCTTCGTGCTTTCCGAGTCCCGAACCCACTCATCACCATCCTTAAGGACCTTCATGATGGTGTGCCTGTACCGGAAGAATTCCCATCTGCTACAGATACAATGGGAGGCTGATCGATGCCCGGGTGCGGTCAAGGGATGGCTCCCTATTGCTCAACCACGTTATGTATGCCGATGATCTGCTAATGGCTGCTCACTCGGAGGAGGAGTTCGAGGTGCTGCTGCTGAACCTGGAGCTTGCCACCAACAGGTGGGGCCTTACCATCAGCCCAACCAAAGCTAAGCACCTGCCTGGCTATTTTGTACCATCGGACACTCCACCCCCACAACTCCCAATTGGTGATGGGGCAGTTGTGGAGACAGTGGAGAGTTTCCCTGGGCAGTGTGCTAATGACCGGCTCCGGTTTAACAGCAGAGGTCTCACTCCGAATCAGTCGAGCTGCAGTATCTTTTCATTGGCTGCGTAACGCTGTGTGGAAGCTACCTGGTCTATCACTCCGTACGAAGCTTCAGGTCTTCTCGGCCACGGTCATTCCCTCCCTTCTCTACGCTTGCGAAACTTGGACCCCCTAATGGAACATCTTCGCCGGTTAGAAACATTTAGGCTGGCCTGCCTACGATCCATCCTGGGTTTAACCAGGCTGCATTGTGTGAGGAGCTCACAAATCCTTGAAAGATGTGGACAAAGTCCCATCGGTGACCTCCGGCAGGCAAGGCTGCGTTGCCTGAGTCATGTAGCCCGCATGGCCAGCCACCGCATGCCTAAACAGCTTTTGTTCCGCCGGATCGAGGGGCTAAACGGGCGCGGCACGGGCTGGAGAAGACATGGAGTGATGTGCTACAGGAGGACTTGGAGCTGAGTCCACTTGCGGATGACTGGTACCAGCCGTGTCAAGATCGGCCACTGTGGAGGAGGCTCCTGAAGGACGCTACTGGACAGTTGGAGGCAGTCACCCTCCAACAACAACGGAGGGCGGAGGAGCGACGCTCACAACAACGAGTGGAGCGCCGGGTGGCTAAAGCACAGAAAGTTGCCACAGTAGGGGCCACAGGTGGTGCATCAGCCAGTCGTCTCAGTCAGTCGACCTGTGACATCTGGGTTTGCCCCGTGACCTCTTGCCAGCGGGTGTTCGACACTTCACGTGGCCTCAAGGTGCACATAGCCTGGCACAAGCATTGTTGTGACGTCACCGCCACTTAGTGGCGAATGGCGGTTGTTGTTGTTCAGTCTATGTATGTATGTGTGAGTCCATTTGTGCGTGTAACTCTATGTGTGTGTATCAATGGATTTGCGTGTGTAACTACATGTGTCTGCCTTTTTCGCTCGGGCAACGCCGGGTACTAACCGCTAGTATATTATAATCAGAGGACGTTTGTGTTTCACTTTCACCACAAGCACGTGTGGTTAATGCATATTGAATTCTTGAAAAAGTTTCTATCTGGCGTTTGAACATCTTAACGCCTGTTTTTTGCCAGAAAGGATAAAACCTATTCTTATTTTTTCATACATCGAACTTCTTTCGCACCGTACGTAGCCCACCACGCTAATCGTAGGTGCAGATAATATATGAGTTTTGATGCGACACACACACGAGCAGAGAGACACGGAGATTCTGGGGCACTCGCTGTGTTTAAAGCACAGCTGTGTTGCGATCAAAACGTTGCAGTTTTTTTTATTATTATTTTTTGTTATTTTCTTTGAACCTATCTACGTGACTTTACCGAAATACTCAAATAATATTTATTCCTGCAGTCACGAAAGCTTTAAGTCAAGATTGTGTTATTTCTGTTTCCTTGTGCCCATTTGAAGACACCCCAAAAAAGACACTGTGCTTGGTCAAACGTTACGTGATAGCACGATGCTGAACGCCAATCCGTAAAGGTGTTCAGATCGATGCTTTCATTGCACATAGTTGCTGCGCTCCTCACCGTAGCCATGATAGCCTTGAGGCTCAACATACGAGGTGACGTGACTTCAAAATGTTGTCGGACACAATGAGCCGACGAACTCCGTTGTGTGCGTTCTGCGCGATGCTGTGCAGCGTGCAGGAATGTTCCGCGTGCGCGGCAGTGCAGGAGCTACTCGCGCGGTAGCCTCCACTTTGCTCTACCATTTTAGGCGACTCAACAAGGTGTCACCATGAGTCTGGACTTAGAGGGGAAACACACAGCGCTGTGTTATTGGCTCGCGGTCTGGATGCAGTCTGTTCAATTCAACAGCGAACTCCCTCTGACTCCCATTCCCTCCGAGTAGAATGATCTCGACTCGTTCTTCCTTACTCAGATATATCTTGGGCCTGCAGAAACAAACATATATATTGCCTAGTTATTTTTCCCTGTGATTCCAGACCTATGGGCCACCCTGTAGTTTGATATCGTGCCACCCACATCAAGTGAACAAAGGGGGGAGTCCCCATGCTTGACGAGTTGTGGGGCAGTGCTCGTCTCGTTTGGCGGCCGTGACTTCTCAATGGGAATGCCACAGTGCCATTGCACAACTCAGCTCGACCATTGAATATTTTATTGTATTGATCATGGGGCGCCACGGTGGCGAGATGTTAACTACCTCGCCTGGTATACAGGTGGTGTGGGTGGATCCCGACCCTGACGCCTGCTGTATATTTGGAGTCTGCATCTCTCTCCCCATGGTCTCCGTGTCCTCAGGTTTTTTCCCTCCACATTTAGAGTCAACATCACACGTTTAGAGGATATACATTTCAACATGATAAGCCGCTTCGTTGAGCTATACAGCTCGGTGAGCCTTACCTGGTAAAATTAAATAAAAATGTAGTTTAGTTAAAAATTGATGGGCTCAGTTAATCTCCAGTGTGGTTACAGGAAAAGGTAAATGTGCAGCCCTGAAATGTCCTGCTCGTGCCAATGCTGACAGAAGGGCTTCAATGAGTGGGAGCGCTGGAGAGAAACTCAAAATGGTACTTTAGCCTAACTTTTTCATGCTGGTCAGACATATATATAAAAAAGTCAAAAATTGTGGGTTTGTGGCTTTGCGGGTTTGTTTGTGGTCGCTCGATTGGCTTTCCAACGGTGGGGTTTATGTGGAAAAAAAATAGCCAGACACTACGCCCTAAGCCTCGCGGTCAGCAAGCGGTCGGTATGCACTGCTGTAATCATAGCAGGTACCACCACAGTATGCACTGCTATCATCCTAGCAAGTACCACCACAGTCAGTACGCACTGCTGTTACATTTTTAAGAGTAGCTTTGAAACATTTTAAGACCCGGGCAACGCCAGGTACTTCCTGCTAGTTTTGTAATCAATCGAAATACCCACAGTTTACCCCACCACATGTGAACTGCCAATCAAATAAATGTGGTGTACCCATTTATATTGCTGGGTAGAATTAAGAAACTTACCAACAGTTTCCACTGCCGTTCTGTGAAATCTAACCCGTGATCAGTGCGCGAACCACTACAACATGGCAACATGGAGCCCTCAACACAACCAAGTGAAAATTGTGGCCAAACATTCACAACTTTAATTCGAACTAATGTGGATTTGTTTTTGTATTCATGTGTCCTCTTGTAAATCTTAAAAGGGCGAAAAAAACTCACCACACCGCTTCATCATTGGAAAATATGACATCATAATGTCCCAAATTTCAAAACATGTGTCTCTGTGCACTATTGCCAATAGTCCAATAATGTTACTAGATTTATATTCGTTTATAAGTTTAACCTTGTTACTGGAAAACTCAGACCATCATCTCTCTGAGGTCAATAACGTAAGTACTGCTATTAGTAGTCAAGAGTGATCCGATGGATAGACTGGTCCCCGTCATATTATCGTGGAATTTACACCACTTTCTCATGCCGCTTAGTGGAGCATTGACACACTGGCTCTTTGACTTTACTAGCGAAGTGCCAAGCAGAGACATCCCAATGTGTGCAGCTGTTGCCACTTTTATCTTCTCATGAGGACACTCAGATGCACTCAGATACAAATGATTGATGTGACCAAGGAACAACTGAATAGAAATGGAAACATTGCTTTTTTCTGGAAAATTAGCTGCCTCGCTGTTGTAATTGCACATTCTTACTGCTCAGGGAGACATCCTGTAGGACTCGCCGCTTCTCATGCATCTTCAAAACTAAAGTGTGCACCCGAGGGGATTTCATCAGAGCTATGCAACTAGCTTCAGCGCTTCAGCGATGTGCCTGAACCTGAGAGTGCGAGATCTCAACAATGCACAGCATGGTCCACGACTGCGTGTGTGTGCGTGTTTGAAGGTTTCCTATTCCATGGGCTGATCATAGTGGCTCAATTTAAGCCCTTGCTGCCCACAACGCCAAAGCAGACTTCGTGTGTCAGGAAAACCTGGTATTTTTTATTTGAGTATTTATGACCGCTGTGGAAGAGTAGGCCAAATACCCTCTTAAAAGGGGCTCTATAGAAATCTCTCGAGTGGACGCGCTTTTGTCAGCAGTGCCTTGGGTTCCACCATTACTTTCATTTGATTTGAAACCTCACTGAAGCACCAATGGCTTATTTCAACCCATTGACCACTCTGAGTGCTTTGGTATGGAACAATTACCGACATAAAAAAAAAATCTTAATTCCAGTGAATAGTGAGATTTGATCTGGTCTCTTCTTTTTTAACCAGGCTGAAGTAACAGACTTGTAAGTTATTAGCGTGTAAAAGTTCCACGTGATCGTAGAAGAGCTGACACCTTAGACACGTCACAACTAAAAATACAACTGAATACATGCTCCTCTGATCTCTTTGAAGCCTTGATTTTGCGTTGTTTGTTCGTTAAATAGGGGCTAGTGACAATACACGATATAAACCACAAAAAAAACTTGCCATCTAACAAACACTGAATTACATAAGAGGCAAGAGGAAGCCAGTCAGCCTGCTTACACTAGACAGCCCTATGTATAGTGTTGCCGGATAGTATTACAGCACCAAGGAAAACATGTGTCAGCAAGCCCCAGTCGTTGTGGTTTGTGAATCACATGGCCCAGAGTCATTGCTTATGGTAGAGACTCAGATTAGTAAACAATTTCTTCGTCAACTGAGCTCATTGTGCATCTCTCTCTAGCTTCCAAAACAATTAAGGTCTCTACTTACTCAGCATAGGAACACGGCATATGTAGGGACAGTCCCTATAATACGTGCCAATGCACAGTGTCATATATTTTAGCCGCTTGAGGAACTATATACAAATGCATCCTTGCAGTAGGTGTGATTTGTGGCCCATGCTGGAATCACGTGTGAGATAGGCGCGTGCATGCAAGTGCAAATGGGGTTCTTGTAGCAGTATATAGTGCAGTAAGTAGGCTCATGACCCATCTGTAGAGTTGGAGATTCTTTCCTCGTATGCATGGAGTCATGGAGGTCAATTTCCTCCCAAACGAAAAATAATCCCGAACAGGATCTTCCTGAAAAACAAATCTTGAGACTCCGTCAGATGTTCATGAGTAAACATGTTTATAATATTGCAAATCTTAGAAAAGTTAATATTGCAAAAATATAACCAAGCTCTTTAACAGGTAGGCTTCCTGCTAACACTCTCCCAGTACGTGTCTTTGCTTCCTCTTAGTACCTTTCACGGGCAATGGTATGGTGTACAGCAGATTGTATAATAATAAATAATATGAATTCCTGCAGTCACGAAAGCGTTAAGTCAATGTTGCATGCTTTACAGCAGTGCAAATACATAAACTATTGCACTCATTTGAAACATACAAAGTAATGCGACATATTAACACGATTCAAATGTAATTTTTTTTATTGTAGAATATTACTTATATAGGGCACAATACACATCTGGCCAGGGAACAGCATACCAAACAAAAAATGTGTCCAATGCTGTGCTTGCTGTCTGCGCCATGGCGCAGATCCTCAAAACACAGCAGCCAGTATCGCAAATTGATCTTCCTCGAATTACCCAGCAGCCAGTCACGTGCCGGGAGTTGTGCCCAACACGTGTCCCATCGGTGAGATGACATCGGAGTCAAAGTGTCGAGATATCGTGATGTGTGTGCAGCACCCCAGATGGCAGCATCTTGATGTGGCTCAGCAAGGCCACAGACACGGGCAGCTGAAGCAGCGACGTTGACCCACGGGGGTACCCGGCAGGACAGAGGGCAGGGCGGGCAAAGAGCTGGCCAGGCAGATCAAAGAGTGGCTGCCTCTATGGAGCACACGGAGGATTTGTTGCCCGCAACGTGTGCGCCGCCCTTTTGCTCCCTTGCTGTCACTCCCTGGCACAACTTCGAGTGGCAGCCAGCGCATATTAAGCTCCGGGCGTTTAAACTCGCATCGCCAATTGCTGCGCGTTACCCCGACCGAGCCCACTTTAGCAGCAGCGCCGCTTACTGCATCAGCTGATTATTACGAGGCGCATGCTGAATTTCTCGAGTCATTTTTTGTTATGCAAAACTCTCAGCTAATATTACCATTGCTGTTAGTCGTCTCCAAAAACATCCATACATTCCCCCAGCAAGTAATGATGTGTTCCTTCAGTGTATTATTACATTCGAGTCTTCATGGCGAAATAAACATGTCTTTATGGCCTGTTATATGGTTTGAACAATTCGTGTACACGTTTGTTCCGGACTGCAGTGTGGTGGCTGTTTGCCCTCTATAGCAGGTGCCTACTGCTACTGCACGAGTAGATTGTGTGTGCCGAGGGTTCCCATGAGGACATATTTTTATACCTTTAGACACCGTAACCTAATTTCAAAGTTGGCTACTCTCGCTGCTATACGGCTAACGATTGGCGACTGGTTACATTGAGAGATATTAGAACCTGGTGTGTATTCGTTATTTCATTTTGGTAAACCCATAATACACTTAGTGCACTTGATCTTTTTTATTATAATGGTTGATTTATTTTGATTTAAAGCTTTCGTGACTGCAGGGATTCATCTTCTTGGTTCTTTCGGTAAAGTCACGTAGAAGGGAAGTAATAAAATAATAAAAATAAAACATAATAAAATTATTTTATTATGTTAAAATAATTTTATTATGTTTTATTTTATTACTTCCCTTCTACGTGACTTTACCGAAAGAACCAAGAAGATGGTTGATTTATCTTGAATAAATTAAAGCTCACTGTCTGATCTAAATTCTAGAAGTGTTGTGTGATTATTGTATGATAATTTCAGATCGTGTGCATATTGTATGTATGTATATTGGACTTCTTTCGCATCGCACGTTGCCAGCTGTGCTTTTGTGTGTGCATTTTATCGTCTTTCCCCGCACCTCCGATTCGCACGGTTAGCTACGTACGGTGCGAAAGAAGTTCAACATACGCACATAAATTTAAATCTGAGGTAAGGGGGAAGGACAACATTTTACACAACAGTAGCATATGTAGATTATATCTGTGGAACAAACCTTCGACCACATATGATGCAGTACAAAACATCTAATGCCTGACCTTGTTATTGCTAACGGCAAAGTCATAACACCATTAAATAATCACGCGCCGTGAAAAAAACGTGGATCACCTGAGATCTGTCGGAGGTCATCCGAGCGTCTGTAGTCGGTTTTTTTTTTTGGGGGGGTGGTATTTTATGACATATCTGCGAAATCAAAAAGTCTGCGCCTACTGATTTGTTTTGTTGGATGGGTGTGAAAGATTTGTTTTTCTGTTGCCTTTAATTTTGACAACATTATCGGTGCTGGGATCTCCCTTGAAGAGATGGGGAAGGGTTGAGCTTGTGTTCGCGAGAGTGAAAATGCGGTCCTGCCCAGCGGGGACAGATCAGCATCTCTTCTTTGAAACAGAAACCCCACCTTGTGCTTGTTTTAATATACAGTCAAGGTGAGAAGAATCATCGAGGTTTTGGATTCGTTTTTTGCTCTCGCATACTTGTGTTGTTTCCATAGTGCTCAAACTCACACATTGCCAAACGTAATGTCACGCGCACATAATGCACTCTTGGAAAATATGTACTTTACGGGTAACATTTGCAAAATTCTCTTTTGTGTGTTTATCAATTCTAAAAAAAAACAGACAACACCTTTTGTTGCTGTACCTTTCGATTAAAACACGCACGGGTATGCAGTGAAAAAAAAAACCACCGTGGTCACAATGTATGAATATGTTTCCCATCGCTTAAAGTTCCTCTTGAAAATGTAATATGTACAACTATTTAGTTTTCCATGATACGTGAATGTACAGCTGCAGAGTTTCATTGTCAGAATGCAGTGATATTCTCTTGAGATGTTCTTCTTAATGTATAAAAATGCTTGATAAGCATTATCCTCAGGCATGCTATCTTCTCGGTATGCCCTCGTAGTTTTTAATTTTTGCTTTATGAAGTGTTTTAAGAGCAGAGTGTGATCACGAAATTTACTTTTGTGAAGGATGAGCATTGATGGCCAATCTAAAGTTAAGTATTTTATGTTACGCTGTGAATGAGGGCCATTGCCAAACTGTCATCTCTTCTTATTTTTGAGGGCAGTGTTATGCTTGATTTGTGCACCACTGCCAAAAAACCATCAAAAGAAACTTTAAAATATAGACTTTGGTTCTAAAATGTTTTATTTTCTTCATATTTTTACAATCAACAGGTTGACAATAAATTCGGATTTCTCGCATGAATATGCATAACAGTTCTACGATGTATTACAATTGTATGGTGGCATGGAGTGGTGATAACACTCATTCTGCACAGCAAGAAGGTCCTAGGTTCGAATCCCGACTCAGGCACCTTTCTGTTTCGAATTTGTATGTTCTCCCCATGTTCTGCGTGCGTTTCTTGTGGATTCTCTGGATTCCTCCCACAGCTAAAAATACGTATAATCGTAACTTGTATTGGCCAAAAAAATCCTCCTGAAAAAGAGTTGTGAGACTCAGTGAGGCGAATAAATTAATATAAATGGCCATTTTCATAGAACAATACTCATGCCTTGTACTGCCAATGTCGACATGGTTACACATGTATGCAGTGTATCTAACAGGTATTGACTACAACATGAAAAACACAGCCAGGCTAGAAACACGACGTTCAGCCAAATGAAGTTTATATTATACATTACCAAGTTAATCGTGAAAACCTGCAAGCCTTTTTTTAAAGTTGGTGCAATGTTTAAACGTCACTGCTATGTTCTGCATCTTGTTAGCGTTTTCATGTAAAAGTGTAAAGTCTCAAATGGTTCATGTAACACAGGCTTTCTCTGGGCTCTCCTTCGGATACTTGTCCCTTCGTCAGAGCAATTTCCTTGGCCATTGTGAAACGCGGTGCAGTTGACCATATTTATACAAACAGTATTCTACAAAACCAGTCGTTATAAATGACGTGCAAGGAGTGTTGCGGCTTGTCAATGTATCATTTGCATATGTGTATCAGGCATGTCTTGACGGATTGACACGTGTATCTAAAGAGCTAAACTCACATGGGGCGAGATTCGCAATGCTTACATAAGGGCCTTGACATGAATACAGCTCTGTGTGCATGCGCTGGGTGTAGGCTGTGGCCAGGTATAACCGTAATTATTTATAGGTTTGCTCTACCCGCACGCACAATGGCATGCTCTCAGTGCCACATTGTATGCAGTGGGACAACACGCCAAGCTTGCTGTATTTTTCTCAGACGTGTTTACCTTTAAAGATTGATGGATTTTTTTTCTATTTTCCCGGGAGAGGGAGTCATTGGGAGAAGGACTGAGATGAGAAATAAGGAGAAGAGGGTGAGAGGGAGAGATTTTTTTTTGTTTACACACAGTTGTGATGTATAAATCTGTCATCCTCAGCCTGGACCCGTGGGCTAAATGGATCAGGTTTACCAAGGTGATACAAAGAGGCCACACGGGAAACTCACGTGGCCGTGTGAGCGACCGATCCGTGGACTCCCGCCCCCGCGGGCTTCGCTTTGGCGGCGCTTCCCACGAAATGGGTTGTTAAAGTAATTTCAAAATAAACTTTGCGGCAGTCAGTCCATCAGAGTCCGCCACGGGTCTCGCGCCGATTGTAAGATACAACATCCATTAATTTCTGGGACGTACACGAATGTCTTCGTTTGGCGGTGAAGAAGGTAACAACATTATTGTTGTGTTCTTTGTTAGGAGGATTTAAAAAAAAACAATTGTTGGTGTGGACTTTGTTGATCGTGTTTTGCCCCAGGATATGCCATTCATATGCGACCACTGGGGTCATTGTCCAACAGCGGTTCAATGAAAGGAAAATGTTATTTTTTTCAGTCAACATTTATTTCATCGACGTGATAGACTATATTTCTCAACTTAACTCTTCCAAAAGCCACACTTGCCACAGCAGTCTACAGGTGCATTAATGCCATCGACACAGAAACCTTGTAAGTTGGTCCTGAAGCAACGACTGCACCAATGGTTGCATAACCTCGTCATTGTCAAACTCCCTTTCACGTACAGCTTCTCTCAGAGCTCAGCGCAGATGGGAGACTAAAAGGGGATAGGAGGTATGGGCCGCGTGATGGACGTTCGCAAAACTTCTGTGTTACATGCAGAGTGTAGACGTGTAATGTCGTGTTGAGACACCCTTTCTTAACAGAACACGGCATTTGCAACTCACCTGAGGTTTCATTTGGTCTCCAACAACACGCAGCAGGAGGGAGCACTGGTGACTGACTCTGTCTATTTTCTTGGAAGGCAACTTGTTATCAGATCCTGCATCCCCCGCCCACCCTGCCCCGCCAAAAAAAGATATCTTCAATACTTTTCCAGAAGAAGTTTGAGACTCGCTTTTTTTTCTTAACTTAAAGAGACTGGGCGTAATGGTGAATTCAAGTTTCGTTGGCGGTGATCATTCGAGACGAAAACGTATTTCCTTGATATAGGTTCCTGGCTGATAAGGCACTACAAACACAGTCCACATTATATTCTTTGTTCTTTCGGTAAAGTCACTTTACCGAAAGAACCAAGAATATGAATCCCTGCAGTAACGAAATATTTAAATCGACAGTTCACATTTTTGGCACTCAATGAGCGTACAATTTTTTAAATGCATCATGTCAGGAATTTACTGAATAAACTGTTCCTACACTTATTCTTATGACTGCCAAATTGTGCCTTAATTTGTACTGGCTGGTCATGCAAACATTGGCTGGAGTTGAATCATCAACGTACTATTTACATCACAATTGTTGTCCTTGACCGCAATATCTAAACATTGCCATGATTAAGAATATTTGAGTTTGATGATTTAATCAATTTCACTTGCCTTTCGCATTCTCTGAGGACAAATCAAATAGCTCCCTTCTTTTCTAATGTGCAGTTGTACAAGTACACCACCATCTTTTATTACGTGACATGTCCACTGGCTCTAAACTGTGGATAAAGTTTTTTTACCGGTATCATGCTTTGGCATGTAGTTTTTTAATATCGAAATCACACGAACATATTCTGCATATTATCTATATCTTAAATTATTGAAATTTCCTTTTTACATATAAACACGATGTGCCATCATCCATAATGTATGTATGTTGAATTTTTTTCCCACAGCATGTAGCTAACCATGCTAATCGGAGGTATAGGGGAAGGACCATAAACTAAACACAAAAATCAGTTACCAAGAGTTTTCACTCTAGATTTAAAAGTGTATAGCCTCAATGTCTTCCTAACATTGCAAGGAAGAGCACTCCAGATGGCCGTAGATGCGCATCTGACAAGCGCGTGATGCAGTGACTGTCTTTGTTCGATGGCTAGCCAATGAATCCACTGCTGGGTGAAGACCTCCCGAAGATGTCACCATCACTCATGCCGTCGTGATGTAACTGTCGGCACACTGGACTTGCAAATTTAGAGGTCCACGGTTCGATTCGAGCTCCCGAGGCAGCGGTTGAAACAACGATGCGAGTTTTTTCAATCCCCCGCTGCTGTCCACCCAGCAGTATCAACGGGTATGACCACAGTGAGTCGATCGGTTAAAATGTGAGTGCGCCCACCTCTTCCAAGACGTCTGGACCCACCCATTACACACACAAAGTGCTTGCCACAAATGGATCACAATGCCTTGCTGATCTCGTTAAGGAACATCAACCATCACGCGAACTCCGGTCATCCTCGCAGCGGCTTTTGGCGAGCCAACGAACACGATGGTTGCTGCATTGCACGATTTCGGAAGTGCTTCTGCGGCCGTCTGGAATCATCTTCCTTCAAATATTAGGAGGCCACTGGAGCTATGCACTTTTAAAATAGATTTTAAAAACGCATTTATTTAAAGCTACTTTTTTGTGTTTAGTTTGTTGTTGTTCTTCCCCCGCACCTCCGATTAGCACTGTTGGCTAAGTACGGTGCAAAAGAAGTTCAACAACGTTCAGCAACATAGAAGAGTAGGCCAAGAACCCAGCAGAGAGGCTCTCTGGAGCTCCCTCTAGCGGAGGCCCTTCCGCCAGCAGTAGCGTGAGCGAGATATTGCAGGGCTGCACCTTTACTTTTTTAACCATATGTACATATCACGTAAAGTATCGGTGAGAGCATATATGCCATATGCCTGTAAAGGAAACCACGCATTGATTGATCTGTGGGTGGACTGACCCCCCCCCCCCCAACATAGGAACGTGTCATTTCCACCATTAGCTCGAGGGCACAAACGAAGATAAGCGCCCGCTTGAGCGAGAGAGACAACGTCGACTTGAATTGTGTACAATGAGATGACAGCTCACACCGTTTGTCATTGAGATATAATTGGCGACAATCGAGTCGCAACAAGAACAACAACAACAAAGGCCGCATTGATCGAGCGAAGGCGAGTCCATCGCCCATCTGGAGAAAGATGCTGGCGCTGGTCTCCGCTCATCGTACGTTGCTCAGAGCGGCGCGCCCCACCGCTAAGACGACCTTAAAACAAATGTTGCATTCCGCGGATAATTAAAATCCCATGTCTGACTTAATAACGACTACGTTCGTGAACGAGTGGAAGCGTGCGCTTGCGAACATCTGGGAGGTACCATTTGTAGCAATCAGAAGCAGTGTTCGTCTTTTAAGGGCTGCGTCCCTGTGTGCAGTAGCACAGCTGCGAAAATCCTACGCGGTAGCGTAATCATAAAATTTGCATTTTACATGGCAATATTCAACGTGAAAGCTCGGTCGATGTGCCGGGTTTTTTTCTTCACAGCCGCTTGTAATTCAAGTTCCGTGGTCTGGGTCGGGCTGTGTGTTTAAGCGTCCCTTCTCACAAGGTTTCGCCTCACACTACCGCAGGGCATCTTCGGGACAGATTGAAATATTTGGCCAAATTTCAGGAATGAGAGTGTTGGAATGAAATCAAACCCCAAATCCGAGCCTGCGTGAAGCGTTATTTTAAACGTACCTTTTTGTTTTGTTTTGGAAGATCGCTTTCCACTGGGTTGCAGAGGGCGGGGCAGGAGGGGAGTCGAAAGGGGAATTGAAACGGGAGGACATGGGCACTGACAGCGCGGCCCTGTTGCTGGCCCTTTCATGGCCCAGGGCCATACCTAGGCGGCCAGGACTGGTTCCCAGTGGGTATGAGGACGTAGCAACAATGGCTTTGTGTACTCTGGTCGTGTGACCAACACGACTGAACTGGCCCACTGGGTGACCAGGTGTTACCTGGTAAGCCAGGATGGTGTTACACTGACTCACTTCGCAGAGATGTTTGCCAGCCAAATGCCAAATTGCTCGTGATAAACATCTAAACGTTTAAAACTTATGGATAAAGTACACCTGTATCGGGCTATGTTGATAGATTATTCGCTACGATCTTAGCAAATAAACGCAAAAATAATTTAAAGTTGCCCATGGCTGAATGTACCTATGTACGATTACATTGATATGATTTTCGTGGAATATTAAAATAAAATTCTACGTGTAAATACACATTCATAATATTCAGACATAGTGACATGGCTTTGTCGTGAGAGTTTTAAGCATTGTAGCAAACGACTTCATCAACTCTGAGAGTTTTCCATTTGCTTCAGCCGTCCAACCAAATACACCAAAGACCGACCTCCACCAAGTGTGTCCAGAACCGACTCCTGTTCATTCAGTGCGGTATAACAAATGTTTGTACAAGATGTAATGGCAAAAGTTAAAATAACACTCAAAGAAGGCACAGGTAAACCCATTCTTTTTTTTTGCACAAATAAAAGGTGAATAGAAGTAAACAGACCGGTAACAATACGCAGGCAAATAGCCTTTTTCTTGTCACTGGTGCCTTTTTGGCTTTGACGCTGCTGCTGCTGAAGCCATGCACTCTCAATCGATAAATGGGCGTCCGTTCTCATTGCCGTTTGTTACAAAACCATCGCTTGTGTGCACTTAAATCCGTTGTCGAAATGTGCATAAAGACTGCGCGGGCAGGTGAATCAACAGATGACGACTCTCCGTGGCTTCAAATTCCAAGCGCAACAACAATAACAGAGAGACTTGCATAACGACCCATGGGATGATGCACACACGTGTTACACACACACATGCACGCTATGTGCACTGCGCACACAAACATTGGACCCGTCAATCGCCCTTTGTAGTTCTGCATGCGACACACTGATGGAATTTTTTTGTATCTGGAGCAGTTGTGTTTATAAAATAAAAGCTGTACTCTAAAGCGGTCTCATATTTCTGCCCAAAAACTCGTGTCGTTATTTCACGACCTTTGTTGCATGTATCTGCGAGAGCGGTGTTATTCTGAGTAAATTCATCTTGGGGCTGCGCAGGCAATGTGTGAAGCGTATATGTTCAGTGGTGCAGCTGTCACCAATGGAATTGTGCATCACTCCTGGTTAGACTACTACTCTTTTTATTTTACCAGGTAAGGCCCACTGAGCTATTTAGTTCTTTTTCAGAAGCGATCTGGCCACAAGTGATAGCTCAACGGAATGGTGTATCACGTGGAAATATATAGCGTGCAAATACTCTAAATGCATGTCGATTCCAAATGTGGAGGGGAAAAACTGGAGCACCTGGAAAAAAATCCACGTGACCACAGGGATAACATACAAACTTAAAATATACAGCAGGCATCAGGGCTGGGATCGAATTCTCGACCTCCTGCATACCAGGCGAGGTAGTTAACATCTCATCACCGTGGCGCCCCATAGTACGTATATACATAGGTACTTTGCAACTATACCAGTTTCATTACGATGTGGGACAGAGGCACCTGACAGGCTCTTACGCATTTTTTCTCGTGATTCTGGGCTCGAATTTCAAATGCAACAGACAAGAAATGAGATTTAATTAGCAATCATTTCCTTCTGGTGTTTGGAAGATTTTATGGGGTTTTTTCTTTTGTCACCAATTATTGCACCATAAATGTTTGCAAATGTGGTGTTTGTACCAGCTCAAACATAATTGCATAATGAGTGCCCTTGTTCTAGTCATCTAGTGTGAGACATGAAAAGAGATTATAAGCCTTAGATGTTTAAAACGCCAACCGTTAAACACTATTTTACTCTCAAATGAGCACGGGAAGGTGCTTATCTCCTGTTTAGAGCTCAGCACCAGTGTGCTTAAACTCTACATTTATATGGCAGGACTGAGTCAATCCATAGCATTGCTTTCTTTTGTTCTAATGCCAACAAGATAAAAGACTTACTCAACTGCTGACCTGCAAATCATTGTGCAAGAATTAATCACTGTGCTGCCTGACCATACCATATAATCAAAATTGAGACTAAAGATTAAATTAAATAGTACAACGTTTAGCCATGCCGTTAACCTTAATCTAATTTAGGACACAACACTGAGAGAAATAAGTTGTATATGGATATGTAACTTTCTTTTCAAAACAATATGAATGAATGAGGTCATATGGTTCAATATGGAAGTGACAATTATGGGATGACATGGATATGTTTCAATAAAAGACTGGGATTGATCTCCCTTCATAAATGTAAATAATATACATTTTTATTTTACAATTTTTATTTTAGAGTTTACTAAATGTTACTAATGAACTAAGCAGGTTGTATGTTCTTGTGTACATTCCTGCTGCCTTTGTGTGACCTCACTGCGCTGGGCCATCGAGGCAACAGTGGAGAGATGACACTTGTGCCTCAGATCTTCATAGGTTCTACTGGGCCAAGAATAAGGCTCCAAGTTTGGCACGCTATTTTTTTGTGAAATATGTGTCTAAGGTGCAGGAAAAAACACAATAATGCATAGAAATATCAAAGAATGGTGTGCAGCGGTGCACCACCTAAAAGTTTAGCTACTTTCCGGTAATTTAGTGTGTTAGCAATTGTTTCTAATTAAATAACGTTAAAAAGCTAAGTAGATCATTTGTAATTTTCATTTGTATTATTATGACATTTTGAACACATTTATTTGAATAGAATAAATTACAGAAATATTTTAAATATGGGGGTGCCCTGTGTGGTTTTGTGAAAGTCCGTATGTGCTGTGCAGTACATCAATGCACGTGTGTACACCAGCGTGTGATAACTGAGTTGGGCCTGTGGGTGGCTGGAAGGGTTATTGATTAACCGGACTTGTACACCAGTCACGTGGTTAATGGCGACTCGGTTGAGGATTGCAGTGTGTGACACACGTGCTGTTACATCTTACAGGTAAAGGACCCAAATGTTGTTTTTGATCGTTATAGAAATGTTCTAGACTTGTTTTACACTTCAAGCTTGGCTTTGAATTGTTAGTTTGTGATATATCTAATAGGGGGATTTTAGCAACGTGCACTGTAAAGGATGATGTACTGCAATTACGTACTATAATTATAATTTTCTAACCCTAATACTGTTTATTCTATAACCATGCCCATGCACCCAGAGTATGACTACTTGCAATACTATTGAGAATAGAACACATGTACAGTCGTAAGTTGTACAATGGTGACAATTACAGTACTATATTGTACACATACAGTACAGATAATGGGTGTAAGATACCGATATAGGTCGATGGTATAGATAGACATACAGCTTAGAATTAAAGTAATATGCGAATAGTGAAGTGCAAACGTTACTCTCAAAGACAAAGATGGTTTATCAGTAGTAGAATTGGGTTTAAGAGAAACTGTGATTGATTAACAGTACTTGTACACCAGTCACATGGTTAATGGCGATTCGGTTGAAGATTGTGTGACACACGTGCTGTTGCATTTTACAGATTAACCACAATAAATGTGTTTGCCCTCGATTTGGAGCACCTGCCCACGTCCTTCATTTCAAGTGTGCAACACCTTTTTATCCGTAGATACAGCCCTATGGGCCTTCCCCCTAATCAGGCCAGTCTGGCTATTGTAGCAACGCGGGCTCAGCCCACACATCGAGCCAGAACGCTCCCACATTGGTCTTGGTAACACTCTCTCATGACTGAAAAAAATAGACGTTCATGGAAGCACCTGTTGCACTGTGTGAAGTTTATTTTCTGTGGTTATTGAACGTTACGCTACGAATACAGAAGCAGCCGTGGATTACCGTGTAAGGTTATCGAATTACCGTAAGTGGGCGAAGGGTGATTATAACGTAACCTGTTCAGGTAAGGAACCATCCATTTAGTATGTACGCATGGACGGGAGAGGGGGGGGGGGTAACCCAAATGTGTACACTTGCGTATGGGGGGCCTACTGAGAATGTACGTACGCATAGGAAACGGGGGGGGGGGGTTGAAGCCTCAATAATCTGGAAAACATATTTACTGTTTTTTGGACCAATGTTTCCTGGTGCATCGTCACAATTTAATGTGAACACGTCGACTGAATTCACAATGAGCAGTGCCCATTGATGTTTACATTTTAATTGTATAGCCAATAACCATTAGCATCCTGCAAGCTCTCAGCTTAGACCACACAGCTCGAGATGGCCTGTGACAAGGATTTTCCAAAGCCACCTCTCATTCCTTTTGTGTTGTCATTCCAAAGCTTTGAGCCCTGAACAAGGACAGATTACACTGCCTCACCCTGCCTTCATGCACAATTGGTCGACAAAAAGCCAAATACTTGCGATTAGAACAGGTTACCTAATGTTTAAACCCATTAATGTATTATTTGAGCAATCTAAAACATTGAGAACACTGCTTGTGATGTTTTCGGTTTGTGTAGCTTTACATTGCAAATTACAACGAGAAGCCTTACGTAAAATATTTAGTAAATATTACACTTATATTAAATGTTGTGGGGGTAATCATTTCAAAAGCGATTTTAATCAACACGTTCTGAAATAGAGCTACAAATAGTGCAGTCTGTAAAACTTAGCTTTGTTAGATAACACTTTAAGTTTACTTCATAATTGTTCTTAATGTCTATCAATTGTCCAAAAATATACTCGCATGTGGCCAAAGGAAAATAAAATTGGGCCTTATTTATTGCAAAAAAATCTATACATTTTAGTTAAACTGTAGCTTAACAGCTTCTTGAAACCTATAAATAAATAAAAAATCAAGTAAATAAAATAGTGGTCACATTCAACTGTCCCCTCAATACAGACCTGTGCTCATCATGTTTGGTTGATGTCTTGCAGCATTGTGGAAAGGCCCAAAAGTCTGAGAAAATTATTCTGTTCGCGACATCGCTTGTGTAAAACACACGACACTGAAATAGCCACGTCACAACATGTACTCGATCTGATAAATGCTGTTTCTCAGATCTCAAATATATATTTATTTATACAGCACTTGGTTTGAAAATATCAGAGGAAATAAGATAGTTCACCTTGCCAGCCATAGTATCGTTAGTATTGAAGGCCAGCATATGACCTATGAAGACTGGATGTCACATCCATAATTGTATTTAAATATATATAATTTCCATTACAGCATTCTTTTGTCTGCATTTGTTAATAGATCAGCAAATAAAAAGGGCATTTGTTTGTATAGTATAACAATGTGCAGCTCTACTATGCTGGTTTTCATCAGACTATTAGGGGCATCATGTTTTGAGGTGCCATTTTTTTAGACGAGGGGACCAATTCATGAATGGGATTGTTGAAATATCCGCCGATCATACTAACTTCCTGAAAAAAATCCACTCCATCATTATCATGAACTAACGTTGAACACCATAGGCCCCTGGAATGGATAGGGTGCTTATCTGCTATATTAATGCATTAGTAAGATGTGATAGCATCAACAGCTTTGGCCACGATGACATCTTGAGCTTGAAATTTACGTTCGGGGCAGGGCGAGGGACTATCATGTTACGGCATGATCCCCACCCTACTGCCAGAAGCCAACAGACTGGGCTCCGATTCTGATTTGTTCTGATGAGCACACCGATACGTGCAGGTAAGTTGTTTGCAAGTGGAGATAAATGGAGCTCCATGAATTGCAAACTGTAACATTTTACGAAGTTTTCACAAAAATTGCCATTTTTCCAGCAAACGCTGGTCGAATAATGGTTAAAAATTCGTAATGAATTGGATGCTCGAAGTGAAATCTGAAGTTTGTTGAGTGAGAAATGCTTAAAACAACTTTGCCTTCCCACTTGTCTGCGATTCCTCCTCGTGTCTATGAGTCATTGTATCTCTTTGAGAGCGAGTCAACACTGTATGGAGCATTACAAGTTTAAAATGAAATTATTCCAATGAGTACCACTTTGTATAGTGGCAGCCTTAGAGGTTGGCCGCCATATGTGGGTTCTTCGTGCAGAACACTTCAAGGGTAGGATACTCCACACCAGTTCTGACTGGGGGAAGTTAAAAGTGCCTGTCATCTGGATACCCTCTCCCTAGCCATAGGAATATAGAATTTCCACGAATATGACTCAAGTTGCCAATAGAAGATATTTTTGGAGAATAATAAATATTGAGACGTTGTGTTTATTACCCAAATATAACTTAAAACAAAGTTTGTTTCTCGTCAAAACTGAGATTTGTTTTCTCAATCTGCAGCTTAACTCACTCTGCCTTGATAGGCTATATCATACAAATCTTCCGCTAATGCCCTTAAAATCCAGGTGATGCATAACAAATTATAGTATCTAATGCACAAATGTACGTCTTATTATGACCACATTTTTACATATTTTCTACATTTGATCTCACCAACTGCGATCGAAATAGTACTGTGTGTTATAATAAATGACTCATGCAATCAAATGGGTAAACAACCAGGAAAAGCCATCACTCATGGAGATGACCTCATTGTCCACCCCCCCCCCCCCCCGAGTAGTTTTTGGCATAAGTCTTATCTGAGGTTACTTCTGAAGTCAGCGATTGCGTGCTCGGCTTTGGGTTTGAAATCATTCCACACCAGATATCAACACTTGCTTTTGTAAGTGGCCGTAGAGTCATCTTCATTGGCAGTGCTCTGTCTGATACCATCTCTCGTGATAGCAAGTGCAAAGGCTTCACAAGGACAATACTGTTTATATGATTACAAAATCTACGTTTTTTTTTGTCTTGATGACGGATGGACCATTTCTTGGCATGAATACGGACTGACGTACTGCTTGTTTCGCATTTTGTGAATGTTTAAAAAAGTGGATCTTTAAACCAAGACATTTTCCTATAGTGTGTGAAATTATAATAGGAAGTGGTAAGAACACATCTATAAATTGAAAACTACACGGCTTACACCATTTGCCTAAGAGAACACTCTTAGTACATTTGTTATTTAGTTTACATAGCCTAGAGGAATTGAGTCATTTTAAAGTATGTAAAAATTGTTCGCTCAACGGTGATCACCTAACATGGTCTCCATACAACTTGTACAGGTGTTCACAACGGTAGTCTTAATGTTTAAACCGAGCTTGAATCATATACAGGGCAGCCTGAACGTTTCAAGCTGGTGCAGATGTTCCTATGGGAGGGGTCCGTGTTTCACAAGCGCAAAGAAGATGGCGCATGATGGTAACTGAATGGGACTTCAAGTATAGCGACAGGCGAGACAGCTTCCAAGTGGCATTACATAGCCAATGAAATTACACTTTATTGATTCAGAGGGAGACATCTGCTTGCAAGTAATCAGAGGGCCCACACATGCACACACATAGAAAGCGCGACCTGATAACGGTTTTCACAATGGATATTTATCCCTTCCGAGATAACACCGGGAGCAACGCCCTCCACGAGCTTCACGTTTATTATTCTGATAAGTGTGGCCACCCGTGCATGCAGCCCAGGTGGATGTGAATTTAACTTATCCAATCTTGATTATTTAAGCTTCCTTGTCACATATTTCTCTCTCTCACCCAAGCCTTCTCTGAATTGTATCCGCACCCTCTCGCCCCTTTACGGCCTCCCCTCCCCCTCTGTATAATGTCTCGTCACAGAGGCATGTTTCTCTTTTCACCTGAGGACGATCGCTTGTTGTTGCGATCTAAACGGCGTTATCTATTATTTTTTTATTTTCCTATCTACATGACTTTACCGAAAGAACCTAAGAGTATGTTTGACTTGGCCAGTTTTGGCAGAATGGTATCGTACATTTGTTGGTGGGAGAAAAAAAAATCAAACGATCAACATTGCGTTTCTTTGGCAACAAGCACACAACTCGAGATGATACTCGTATTCCAATTCTGCTTAGGAAGCGTTGTGCAATAATCTTCAGCATGCAATTAAATGTAGGCGCATGTCATCTCTTTTAATTCGAGGTTTTATGTTGCACGTGTCTTCATGCCGCATCATGGACACCATGTGCCAGGAAGCATGTCAACTCCCCACTGCGCGCTGATGCTTCGTAGCGAAAGTGAAGCTTTGGCTTATCTGTGAATTATCTGTGGTACCGGAGACCAAAGAAATATGTGGCTTGTGTTTGGCCCATCCTTGCAAAGTCAATTAAATGAGTACTGCTTTGAGGAAAGTCAACATAAGTTGTCCTATCGAGCGGTGACCATTGCCAGAAAAAGGCACGCTTGCCGCAGCCCATCTAATTTAAGCGGAAAACTGCCGAAATTTTATTTGGCCACGTCCCCGATTTTCAAAGCTAATCATACCGCTTTTTTATATATAAAACTTTTTGAACGAAAATGTTTTTTACGATTAATAGTTTTCTGTGAAAATGTGATGTGCAGTTAAAAAAAATTCAAAAATTGGCAGTGAACCACTTAACTCGGTCGAGTTGGCATGTCTGAAAATGTGGCTTGGAGATGTGTGTTTCCAGTTGAGTCGTTTTGGGAAAGGGGATACTGATTCGAGTGCAGTAACAGCGTCATGTTTAAAAGTATAACTCAGCAAAGTTATGTTTTCCATGAGAGCACAAATTTGATTTATAATATATACGACCTTGAGACAGAGAATAATAACAAACTGTGCCATGAACAAGTAGTTTTGACATTACAATGGAATCTGCACCAAGCTTGAATTAGCTTAGAATAATACTTATACACACAAACGTACACTTCACGGGGAGTGGTGATATGGTGTTCGACCAGCGTACTGATCCTAGTAACTTGCACACTCGAAATCAGTTCCCGATCTGAGACTTGGCCTAACCAAGATAAACCTCGCCCTCATTTTACCCATACCACATTTAAATATGTGGGCGATTGATAACATAATTGCTCCAAACATGCATGAGGTTAACTGCGTCTGATGCAGAAATACAAACTTCACACACAATCACAATAACAAGCATCTTTCACCATGACACTAGGTGTGACAGGTTAATGTATTCAAAGAATTATAGCGCGGGCACTAGCAACAACAGCTTTCATCATTATGTGCTGGTTGCCTTCTCTACATCTTGTGTGCCAGAGTTCATGCAGAGCAAGGCCAAGTAGAGTGAGGGCCATTTTTTGATTGCAATCCAAAGAATAGACTTCACATGGGAGGTGGTTACAAAAGATTTCCCATACCAAAGTACTCAGCTTCATCATCATGGTCGTCATCAGCAGCCATAATATACTGCTGGATAGGTCACCACAATCCCTCTTGTTCTGACGATGTAATAATCCACCGAGCACGTGCACACAAGTTGGATTAAATGCTCCTCTGTGATGCGTTCCATGCCTTGGCAGTCACTCCATCATTATTCTTGACAATTGGCCATCATCCCTTCGAGTGATGACCTGTCCTACTCAAGACTGCTTGCTTTTCAGACTAGGCAGCCAACGACGATTAAACCAGGTCTTTAAGTGTAGCACATAGATTACATTGAGAGAGAAAACTTAATTAATCATTTTCAACTAATACTGCATGTTTCAGCTTTCATAAAATTTTAGTTGGTTGTGTGACAAATATTTTACAGGGCAGAAAATTAGAGCTATTTGGTAGCAGATATGGGCAAAATAGTGAAGTAATTTCCGAAGTAGTTTTGTAATATTATCTTCTGGTGGCCATTCAATGACATGATATGGATTTACTTCTCACTGTGGGCAATCCAGAAGAGCATTTCTCCATATCAGCATATGTAACCAACAGACAAGTTTGGAAGAATAATATTTTTTTATTCAAATAAAACTTTTTTAAATAGCCAGAACAAAGCATCATGGGACCTCCTTTGGCAGTACCAAATAATGATAATAGGCTTTCCCCATTTTCTGGCAACAAAACAGGTGTTAAGATGTTAAAACACCAAACTGAAACCTTTTTACAAGAAATCATGTCGGCATCCTCTGGTCTAACACCGTTTGAGACAAGGCTCAAAAGAAAGCTGTCTCTGGTGTGGACCAATTAGTTTCAAGGATAATGCATATAGTATCAGAGTATGTTATTTTGTTTGCATTCTGACCACACGCATTGTGGTTAGGGGCCGTCCATAAATGACATCACGCACCTGGGGGGGGGGGTCAGACATTTGTGACGATGTGTGACGGGGGGGTTTGAGAAATGTGACGTCACATCAAAATACGCAACTTTAAATAAATATAGACAACAAGTTCTACTTAATTAAATAGACTTTTTAATGAATGTTTTCTCCTACAACATCAGACTGCAGCGGCACATTAAATACCCACTACATAGACAATAGTTAAAAGCGATTTGAAGCATGTTTTATTTTTTGGGGGGGGGGCAGAGCTTTGTGACGTCATATTTGAGGGGGGGGTCTGACTTGTGACGCCGTGTGACGATGGCCAGGGGGGGGGGGGTCGAAAATCGTCCAAAATCGCGTGACGTCATTTATGGACGGCCCCTTAATGCAGACATGATTCCTTGTAAAAAGGTTTCAGTTTGGTGTTTCAACATCTTAACACCTGTTTTGTTGCCAAAATAAACTCCTTAAAAAAGTTTTTTTTTAAATAACGGTTTTATTTTAAAGTGCAATAAAAAGTAAATAACTCGATTGGACAACGGGAAGTGGACGACATCTTGATGGCAAGAGACACGTGGCGTCTGCTTGTTGGGCGAGGCGATTCCAGAGTTTAGGGACCGCGGCGTTTTTGACCTACCCAAATAAATATTAAATTAATAAGCCGTCTATACAAAATGTTATTTGCTTTAAAATAGCCAATTAATTGATCTATTGATGCCAATTTTGATACATGCATGCAGTGTCACCGAATCTGAGCACGTGTGCAAATTTTGGAATTCATTGGACAACAGGAAATTTTGATTACAAGATTTGACCACGACAAACATAGGAGTCAAGTAAAACCATTGAAAAAGGGGAAAACCATATTAACAGAACAAAGCAGTTATAGGTGATTGACAGTAATCTGAACCGATGTGCCAAGTTTTGTGTTTATTATGAGACCAAGCAGCTTCCTCAAAGTCAAATGTCGTCAATGAAATTAGGTCCCAGAATATCCTGCATAATCAGAATCATAATTTTTATTTAGATTGGAGGAATCAAATGAGCCATGAAGGTTTGTTTCACGTATGTCTTGTATGGGCGGGTCAGCACGTTACAACAACAATAAATGTAACGCTACGCAACGATCCTTACGTCGGACACCAAGTAAGCTACCCAGCTGCTATACAACTTTATAATTTCTCTGAGTAAGTTTTCCTGATAGCAAAGGCAGCTAGAGTGGAGGGCCCATTGGTGCAACATACTCGGGCAGGTGCAGCTTTATGGAGAATTTGACGGGAAGCAGATATCTTCATTATCAGCGGCACAAGGGAGCAGCTGTTTCCTTACAAGTGTTTGACCGGAGCAGATTTAATTCTCTGGCAAAATGTGGCATTTGGTCAAAACCAGTCAATAACTCGGCGGTAGAGCAAGTGGCTCGAAATCGGAAGGCTACAATTTCAAATCCTGGTGTAGGGTTGGCTCAGCCTGCCATCGCTCTGGGGTCGATTAAACGACTACCATGTTGTGAGGAATTCAATAGCAGTTGTCCCATATGTATACTCGTCCCGTCATAGGAACGTGGAACTTCCACCACTGGCTCAGCAAGAGCTGTAACAGGAGTTGAGAAGAAAATCACTTTCATGACATGGCTGCTGAAAACCAGAGCCAATTGAGGCAGAGCACATACTGTTGTACTTTTCTCACACATTGAGTGAGGGAACTGGTTACATTTTTGTTTAAACTAAAGTTAAAATTAATACAATTGTTCTGGCATTAATATTGACGTGAGTATTCCTAATAAAAACGATTAAAAGATTAGTGTGATGGGAGGAAAGGGATATATGGTTTGAAACGATGTTGCATATATTCAAATTTCCACGACTGATATTCTTAGGTTTTTTCGGTTAAGTCACGTAAGTAAAACATCAAAATAAAAATAAAATAAAAATAAAAATCACGACGTTTCGGAGGCAACACAAGTCTCCGTCATCAGGTGGGACCGTCACAGCCGAATTAGCTGCATCAAGTGAATCAATGATTCAAGATGTAATCCCTTATAAGCAAGTTGAAGGGAGGTGGAGAGGGGGGGGGGTTGGAGAGCTTATCAGACTGTGGTAGCCAATGAATGGAAACGTATCGGGAGGAGGAGGAGCGGTGATCAAAGACTGCACGCAGTGCTCAACACAATGAATGGAAACGTATCGGGAGGGAGGAGGAGCGGCGATCAAAGACTGCACGCAGTGCTCAACACAATGAATGGAAACGTGTCGGGACGGAGGGTGAGCGGCGATCAAAGACTGCACGCAGCGCTCAACACAATGAATGGAGACATGTCGGGACGGAGGGTGAGCGGTGATCAAAGACATCACGCAGTGCTCAACACAATGAATGGAAACGTGTCGGGACGGAGGGTGAGCGGTGATCAAAGACTGCACGTGGGGATGTTAACACTCGGTGAAGTAAATTAAAATAGTGCCTGTCAGATAAGATGGTCCAAAAAAGTGTAATTAAGTCTTTTTTGCGTGGTTAATAACATCTTTCCAATGATTACTGAGTTTGTACCCATCATCACGGTTGAAATTATGTCTGTGTTTGTATATTTGTATGGATTCGTGTACAAACCTTTGATGGTAGCCAGGAGGTTTGCAGAGAACCTTGGTCTCGGAAAAGACAATTTCATGAGAGCCCGCCGAGTTGTAGCAATGATCGGCAATGATCGGCCGATCATTGCTACAACTCGGCGGGCTCTCATGAAATTGTCTTTTCCGAGACCAAGGTTCTCTGCAAACCTCCTGGCTACCATCAAAGGTTTGTACACGAAGCCATACAAATATACAAACACAGACATAATTTCAACCGTGATGATGGGTACAAACTCAGTAATCATTGGAAAGATGTTATTAACCACGCAAAAAGACCTAATTACACTTTTTGGACCATCTTATCTGACAGGCACTATTTTAATTTACTTCACCGAGTGTTAACATCCCCACGTGCATTCTTTGATCACCGCTCACCTCCGTCCGACACGTTTCCATTCATTGTGTTGAACACTGCGTGATGTCTTTGATCACCGCTCACCCTCCGTCCCGACACGTCTCCATTCATTGTGTTGAGCGCTGCGTGCAGTCTTTGATCGCCGCTCACCCTCCTCCCGATACGTTTCCATTCATTGGCTACCACAGTCTGATAAGCTCTCCACCCCCCCCTCTCCACTCCCTTCAACTTGCTTATAAAGGATTACATCTTGAATCATTGCTTCACTTGATGCAGCTAATTCGGCTGTGACGGTCCACCTGATGACGGAGACTTGTGTTGCCTCCGGAACGTCGTGATTTTTATTTTATTTTATTTTGATGTTTTACTTACGTGACTTACCGAAAAACCTAAGAATATGAATCTTAGCAGTCACGAAAGCTTCAAATCTAGAATTAAATCACGACTGAATGTGCTGCTGAAGGTCTCTTGGTGATAATACAATATTTGATTCGCATCACAAGCTATAATCGGAGGGAAGTAAATGAATCCATCTCATTTCAATTGAATGTCTAGTTTAGTTTGTTATCCTTCCCCTGCACCTCCGATTAGCGTGCTTGGCTTCACACTGCGAAATAAGTATGGCTTGTTGGATTTTTTTTACAAATTTTGAGATCCAAAGTGGAAGTAAGTAGGGAAGGTAAGTCCAGGGAAGCTAGGGAAAGAGCGGCTCAGATGCTTCTTGTCTCTATCTACGGCAAGCAGAACACACTGTTTTCATTCCCCAAATGAAACTGAACTTATACGGCAACTGAAATCCAGTGTCGAGCCCACTCATGTCGGCATGGCATATGAACACATGCTGCCACTCGGCAAGCCTTGCGTGACGTCAAGCCTGACCTGGTGTTGACATGGCATTCAGCCACGTGTGTCCTCAGTATAGGCTGGCACTACTGCCAGCTTTCATTTTGATACGATTCCAGATATATATTGGAAGTACAATAGCACCTCGTTATACGTTATCGTAAACCTCGGCTGTGCTGAGGTAAAAGGTTCTCTCCATTCAGATTTCCTGTAATTGGGTACGGAATTGTTGTGTAACAATAACCGCATATAAAACCCCGTTTGTTTTCAAAGGGCATTGATTTAAATGCCTCATATAAGTGCAATGGCAGAGAAAATGGTCCCCCTCTATAACCTGAACAGATTGTTGGTGCAAGTCCTGTCTAGCGAGCACTTATGAAGGCCCGCATACCACGCGTGGGGTCGGGTGGACACAAACAACACGTGGCCATCTTTGTCTCCAACAGTGCTCATGTTTGCACACGGCACCAGGTACTCATTTATATACGTGCAGCAGTGCCTTAAAAAACACATAAAAGTTGAGGGAGAGTTATTGTTACTAATAGTTAAGGTATATGTTGCATAGTTTAACTGATTAATGTTGCATGTGACATGTAGTTTGTGGAGTTGTAGTGTGATCTTTCACTGCACAAAAAATGTGCTGAAGACCGCACAGACTTAACGCTTGCTGATACTTTATATGAGCTGTAGTTGCAATGAATTGTCATGAATGCCTATGAATTTAGGGTGGCTGAATCAAAACCTTTATTGAATCAGCTCTCCTTAAGGTTACGTTCGTTTTAGGTTTATTTGATGTATTAAACGAATTATATTATTCCGATCGGCTAGTTTCCCAGATATTTTACACGGGAGATCCGTGGTGCTGCTTGAGCACAGCAGCAACTACAAAAACAGTTCAGGACGAGTTCAGGCTTCTTCAGGAATATTGCACATTGAACAAAGAAGGTGTTTGATGACCGTAAAAGAAACACCCGTGAATCATTAACAGTGCACTCCGCAGAATATTATTACCTCTGGATAAAGAATAAAATGGCTTTACTATCTTAGAAACAATCATTGGTATGTTATGCTTATTGCAGCAGAAAATGTATTATACTAAGGGCTGTTCAATTCAGAATTATTTTGTAGAGTATATTTATTGTGTGCATATTTACGATCAATCATTACCAAGTTTGCCCCAGAAGACTAAGTTCTTATAAATGTCCTGATCATAGCAGATAGTTACGCATTAGAATTTTGTATCATTTTTTACACATCTCATTGATATGGAGTGACAGATATAGGTTGGAGGTGGATTGTCTGATTATGGTTTTTGTTAATTAAAGTCTCCACCAAGATGGAAATACTTTTTTGTGTCATGTGTTATATAACTAAGAGCATGTTCAGATAAATTAGTACGTTTCACTGATGAGCATAGTGAGGAATGCACCAAACATTGCCACCATTTTGAATCTCTGATGACCTCCCAGCCATACTCATCATACTTCAAGGCATCCAGCAAGGTCTTGAAGCTGTTGTCATCCTCTTTGAGGTGCACCGAGTGAGCCCGGGCAAGAGATGGGTATTTGTTACCATTATGGAGCAGCACGGCTTTGAGGCTCCTGGTTGAGCTGTCAATGAGGAGGAGCCACTCATTCTGGTTACAGGCGATTTCGATTGCCTCGAACAGACTGGTCACATTGTGGCAGAAGCAGAGCCCATCTTGACGGGTTAAGAAGCTGCAAAAAGGTTGGTGAAGCTTCCTCTGATCTGCGACTTGCACACTTTTATCCAACAAGTTCCACTGCTTGAGCCTAAAGGTCAAAAGCTCGGCATTGGACTTGGTGAGACCAAGATCTCTGATCAAGGCGTTGAGGTATTTTTGGTTGGGATAGTATGGGTGTCTCCCCTCAGCTCCACCTCTGAAATTGTCATCTGGATCTACAACGTCTTCCTCACTCTCTGACTTGCTGCTCTCTTCTAAAGATGGGTGCTCTTTCTCCAGAGGAGTGGGTATGGGGAGCTCATGGCAGTGTGGCACCGGGGCGATGGATGACGGAAGGTGAAAGCAGGTGCATTCTTGCCAGTCCGACGTTTGGAATGGTCCACCATGGAGAAGTAGCAGTTGCTTGAGTGGTCAGTGGGTTCCTCCAAATTCTTGGGATAGTGAACTTCATGGCTCTCTTTTCGCCTCTGTACCATCCTACAAAAATACATTTATTTCACCCATAACTAATGTGTAAGAGATTCTCGCAACATTTTTCATATATTATATATTTTTTCAATACATTGAAAATTGTAAACATATTAAAATAAAAAACTTTTCCAATTTTTTTAAATTGTAACAAATTTTATAACATAAAATTCCAACAAAAATTGTCCATCTTACCTTCCAGAGTTTTTTTGCATTGCTCGCAGGTGAAATGACGTGCCTAGGGTTTGTCTTCATCCCTGACAGGCATGCCGAAATATGCTTTGTAGGCCTCGCACATCTTAGTAGATGCTTCCACAGAGTACTTTTTCGCTCTTGTCTTGATAAATTGGCCGCAGACATAGCAAAATGCGTATGCCGGATTCTTGCAGCCTCTTGATGCCATCTCAGAAAAATGCAGATATGTATCCACTTAGCAGCTGTAACTAAACTGAACTGGTTGGCTTAAGGCCCTGTATTTATACTACTATCTATGTTACTGGAAAGTTCTAAAATGTTCTAGAAGTTACTGCAAGTTTACTCAGCACTGAATCTATCTGGAATGCTCTTGAAAATAAGTAAATTTCTAAATATCACTGTCCTGGTCACCAAAACAAAGTTTGTGGGGAATAATCGCCATTTTCTGTACTTTTGAGGCACAGGCAATTAGGAAATAACACTTACAACCCAGGACCAAAAAATGAAAAAAAGTTACACAATGTATAATTAACGAACGCACAAATAAAATCACAGTTAAAATAAGCTTAATTTGTATACGCAATTGCAGGTGCCCAATATAGTCGTAGAAATTGCTTAATACCGTGTGCTCCTCCCCTAATGGGCCACACAGGGCAAGAAACGTGAGCCGTGAAAAAAAAGTGACCCGTTGGGTTAATGCCCACTTCCGCCCCCGTGCTGCCGCGATGTGAAAGGACGGAGTCTCCGGTTTTCTCAGCCCACGGGGTAGGGCAGCGCTCACACAATCGCAGCGCGTGGAACCCGAGAAGATCTGCGATAACAAGTTTCTTTAAAAAAAAAGCAAAGAAAAAAGGAGCTCCGCAAGAATGCCTATATCCTACGGCCAACCCTTTCAGAAAAACAACAAATGAAAGAGAACAGAAAGTACATTCACAATAACTGTGTTAAGCGTGTGTAACTGGGCCCTCACTTTGTCTCTGTTTTCAATGACCTGCGTGTTTCCTTTCCGATGACCATTATCCTGGCGGGGCATTCTTTTTTTTGTGCGCACGGCATTTCGGTTACTCTGTAGCAGTTATGCATTGCGCGCAACTTAAGGTTTGACATGCAATGCGATCCAGGTCATTATTTGCTCCTTCCTTACCAAAGAGGGGTCACAGATTTAAGTTGATTTTTTTTAGTTTATTGCTGTGGGAATGGGGTGCTGATCCGTCGTGGTTCATCTGTAAGTGCGATCAGACCCCAGCTCCATGGAGATCCAGGGCCAGGGTCCCCGTGTGAAGTCCATTGTCCGGGCCACCCTGAACCCAAAATCCTCTCCTCCCACCCACCCACCTCATAACCTTTATGAACCTAACCCCCCCTCCCCCCCAGCTCGTCTTGCACCTGAAAAGGTTAGAGTGTGAGAGTTGCTTAACATTTGTATTGAACAGCTTGCAAGCCTGTGCATGGATGGGGTTTGTGGAGCCTTTGCTGATCGTTGGACACAGAACAAGACGCTTTTCACCGAACACCAAACACCTGTGTAGCTCCATAGAAAGTGGTGGTGATGGCAGCACAGGTGTGGAATATTTGATTTGGAGTGGCCCTTCTTTGTACATCACTGACAAGGGTGGGGGGGGGCAAACTTGTCTCACTACGAGTCTGGTATGCTGTTCTTCTCCATTGTCAACGTATTTCCCGTTGGCTGTATAAACTAGGCGGCGGGGATGACGGGGGATATATATTTATTTACTCACTTCATATTTACTTTATGTTTGTTGGGATTGCTTCAATGATGCACTCTCTGGATGTGTGCACTCATGAATGACCCTGACTAAGCCAATGTGGTTCGGGAAAAAAATCCAATAAATGTGGTTCCATTCCCTCCAAGAACACCCTTCTTATATCGCATACACACCAACAAGAATATTACAAACATGGGAAGCCATACACACAAACCTATTTTACACGTACACGTGAACTCTAGATTGAAAATTAATTTCTTCTTAGACTGAAAACTAATTTCTTTAGAACTGCGTTTTGTGTTCAGTTTGCTGCCCTTCCATCCGCACCTCTAATTAGCAAGGTTGCCTACGTATGGATGCGAAAGAAGTTCAACATACATGTTCCTGTAGAGTCATACCAAATGTTAGACCATCGTGGAATGCGAAGAGGTGTATGAAGCATTAATGCGGTTGATGACAATGCAGCGTCACACCATTATCAGCAACGTTAATGTGTTGAGACCTTGATAGTAAGCAAATGAGTGTACAGGGTGCTTCAAAAATGTTAACACTTCTGAGAATTTGCAACAATATCACAAAAATGTTCCTCCGGGCCCTGGAGACCACCTGGAGAAGATTCCAGGCATGTGTTGACAATGATGGTGAACAAGTGGAGACTTTTTGAAGCTATTAAATACATTTGTTTTCATTAAAACGATAGTTTCATTTAGGTGTTCGAATTTTTTTAAAGCACGTTGTATTTCTACCAAAATAGTTTATTACTCTGCTTGCAACATGAACACACCATTTACACAAGCACACACGCATTAGAAAAACAACCACGCACGTAAGTCTCGCACTTAAATGTCAATAATGTGGAGTGCCCATTAAGCCTTTTTTTTTTACTTGAGAAGACTTTTTTTGCCATGAAATGTTTGACATTTTGGAAGCATTCGATGTGAGCCTTCTGAGCTGCAGTAGAAATGTAGAGCATTCATGTCGTTTATTTTTCAAAGCCCATTGGAGTCAGAAGATTGGAGTTGCCACTAACTCAGGTGGTTGCAGATGACATACATTCTGTTACTTTTCAAACAGTTCCTGAGCCAGCTTTAGTAAGAAGGCAAATTAGGCAGCCTGCAAGATCAGAAGTCGAATAGCGGCAGTCAGGCCAGGTCGACAGATATAATGGAGAATCCAAAGGGCAGAAAGGTAAAATGTCTGTTATATATAATTGTTTTTTATTCAACAAACTCGTTATATAGATTTGAGTATAAGATACTTTGTAAGTCTTGCATAGAATGTCAAAATCACTCAAGAAGAAAGTCCTTTGTGAAGATGTCCAGACTGTATAATTTCCAATATACACACACTTGTTGCACCAAGGCATTCGCAAAAGTAAATATCACCCAATAATTCCCATGTAACTTTGAAACGTCAAAGAATTTCTATCTTTCAACTTGCAGTTGCAATGCAAAGGAATGTCACCGTTTTCAGCCATTGTATGAGTCAACTGCGCGTATGTACATGTTGCGATGCTTCCTTTTACGGTGGAATTGTGGCCAACAGAAGTTTTGACTGTGCAGAGGCGTGGATAGGACACACCACACAAATGTTAGAAAGCATGCATGATGTATAGGAGGCCATATTCTGCATTGCAATATAACTTTAAAAGTGGCAGTCAAGTTTCAAGTGAACTGTTACTCACTTGCCACACAATTCAAAGTTGAAAATGTCAGTGCACAACGTACTGTCTTGACTCGTACTCAATAAAGTCAGTCATCAGGGTGCTTTTTTGACAATAAATGCTTGTCCAAACTCATGAGAGTTCAATTGACATGGGACTCATAAAGTCTTTACTCAAACAAAAAAAACATTCCCCACCGCTATAAGGGCTGTGTGACCGGGCAAATGAAGTGGGAAAAGGTTCAACCAGACATGGGCCACGAATGTCACTAAAGTAAACCCCATATAAGTCTCAAAGCGACCACAGCCCACTTCAAACAAAAAAATAACAACACCAAAGAGACCTCAGGTAATACACACAACGAAATAAATACAATGCATTTAAGATTAATAACCCCACCCGCCGCATGCCGGCTTCCCCGATTATCCCTTCGGAATTTAAAGTTCCATTCCATCCTCTCCCCGACGTGATGTCCCCACTTGGTTTGAGCACCTCTCTCCCCCCACCTCTTATCCCACGCACCTATTTTATATGGTTCAGTAGAGTCGGGACTGTCCTCCGGTGGTACTGTGACATATGTACCATGCTCACGTTTTGCTACAACAAACTAAAAATGTTTTTTTTTAACACAATTAGATTCCATAGCGTTCACTACGTGCAAGCTCATGCAACCTGGCGCAAAGCAACATAATGGTGAATTAGAATTCTCATTTATTAGTGCTTTGTCTTCATCCGTATACCTGTATATAACAGGTGCTGTACACAATATGCTGTTGGCTGATCTCGATTATAACTTTATATCACATGCTCTTGGTTCACTGGGAATGCCTTGAGGTGAAGTCGTCAAATACTGAAGTGATCAGTGCTGTTCCTTAACATGCACACACAGAAAGTGTTATATAGCATTTATTATTGAAAAAATCTGCTTAAAAAAACACCCTCAACTAAATTAGTTGTTTCAAATCAGTGGTTTGATATCTCTACCAATGTTTTCATTCATTTTGTATGATGATATTTTAATGCTGCCGTGGTGCAATGGTTATCACACTGTATAAATGGGGATACACTAGTTTATCTATAGATAGGTCATCTTGGTGGGGAAAAGTGTGGGTATATATGTATGTTGAACTTCTTTCGCACCGTAAATAGCCGACAGCGCTAATCAGAGGTGGGGGGGGGGGCACAACAAAGGTAACACGAAAGGCAGGGTACTCCCACTTCTTCTAAGACGTCTGGCCGGCCTGGAAGTCTCAGCCAAAGTCCCCTCTAGAATGGTTGTCGAGAGCTCCGTTCCACCAGCAGCGGAGTGAGCAAGCCTTTGCGGGGCTGCGCCTTTACCTTGAATGAAAATGCCATGAGCACTTTACTCTAAAATACTTCGTACCAAATCTGCATATCTGTAGTCAGTGTTATGCAGAGACACGAATGTGCAGTTACGTTATTTTATAATCACGAAAAAATGACGTTCTTATTCGCATTCTATTCAACGTCCATAAATACATTTAATATATAGCCATGGCTTATTATAAAACAGGTCAATGCATTGTTTATGCAATATTTGCACTCCACGCATACTGGCAGTTATGGTTTCAGTGTGACATTTACAAGTGCATTCAAATGTAGTTTCATTACTCCTTGGTTACAATTGTGGGAAATTGAAGGGTCTGAGCACACTATGACATTAATATATCTGTGGCCACTCATCGAAAGAAGGCATCTCATTTAACATTTGAAGTTTATGGCATTATTGAATAATATGTAATATTTCTCATGCTTTGTAATACACTCGTTAAATGTCATGCTAAATTGTTTAGGTATTTCAAGGTCAAGGTTAGGTCAGAAGTGTCAATACATGGAACTGTATCGCAATTTCACATGAGTCCATGACGTTTGGTTTGGTTCAGTAATTAAAAAAAGAGTAATAATTCATGGAAAGATCAATGCCTGGCTTGACACGGGAGACTCGCGCAGAGTGATTCATTGGCATGGGTTCTGTATGAAGCAGTCTTGGGTACTGTAGATTATGACACTAATGCAATTCAGTCAAAAGTGAATTTCCACGGTAATTTAACGTGGCTTGAATGCCCTCTACTTGGGCATGATCTCACCGTGGCCAGCCTCGCTAGACCTCAATCAGGGCAGCTTCCTCCACCTGGAAGCAATTTCAAGACTTGAGCTTTGTGGCGCCCAGACTACCCGTCCCTGGCTGCATTGTCTGCCACGTTGACTCCGCGATGTCGGTTCCCCCGCATCGACTCCGCAATGTTGCCAGCAAAGTAAATGGGGCATCTCCATTTACCCTTAATTGACAGCATTCACAGACTAGAGTCATTATAAGAGGAGGAGGGCAGGGGAGAGGGAGTCAAATGCACCGCCGTCCCAAACAGCACTGGATTTACACAGAGCAGCCACCTATGAACTACGAACGATGTGAAATATCTCGCCGTCTGTGCTTCTTTGTATTCTGCATTTCACGAATTAACATGTGACGTTGCCAGTGCAGCATTAATGCAGCAGGTCATCGTAAAAAAGTGCATTCTTTTGCTATGGTTTATAATCACGTAGACGCATACAAAATACACGCAAAACTTGGACAGTGGGCTCAACTCATGATGCACGCTGAGCTGTCATTGTGCCTCTGTTTGGTGGAATGACGATTGTGTTTTCTGGAATGTCGGCTCCATTACGCAATTTGCAATGAAAATGCGGCCCATTCCACTATGCGGGAGGGGGGCCTTTCCATTGCGCCCCCTGAGGAACGGGGACAGAGTGGCCGCCGCGAAGGTTCAGGAGCCACAAATGTGCAGCATACGACAACTCTGGGACGTGTGGTAACTATAGCATTGCAATGTGTGTGTACGTATACTGAGCTTCTTTCGCGCCGTACGTAGCCAAGCGTGCTAATCAGATTGTGCTATCCAGGGTTGTAGAGGTCACAGGTTGTCCCTTTCAGAGTTGGGGAATTGGTGCAGCAGTCACCATGGATGAAGTGTCAATCTCACATTCACCCTTGCTTCTGTGTCTCCTTCTCCGAGTCCCTTGGCCTTTTGGGACATTGATGCGTGACCACGTCCTCCACTTCTCTCTGTCACCGCATCGTTCAAATGAGACGGCTTTCATTACCCTCCAATGTTTTATGTTTGACGTCCACTCAGATCGCGGTCTTCCTCCTACCTTCAAATCTTTGCAGTGTGCCCTCCCTTTCCATTCCTTGCAGCCGGTTACCATGCTGGTCACGGGTCTGAAATCACATCGCATTTTCCTGCATTTGACGTCACTTGGCAGCCTTAATTGATTTGTCGACGTCTCTCGTCTTTTCAAAACGTTCTTGTTCGTTGCATTGCTCATAAGACATTTTCAGAAATACCCAGAAGGCTTTCATTTTGAAGGCCAGTGATTCTCCTTCCTTTCTTTCTTTGCAAGCCCCAGTTTCACAGAAAGGCATTTCGACTGTCGGCAGCTGGGTAAATGGAGGAGGTTTTATGGGGGGGGGGAGGTGCACAATGCAGCTTGTGGAATGGAAAGCGCTAGAGCAGAGGGCTCTTAACTCGTACATTTCACGATTACATTCAATTGTAACGGTCCTTTATCTATCGTGCTACGGGAAAAATGCTTTGTGTTTAATCACAAAAACATTTTCCCTGCACTGCGCAAACAAAAGGTAATTTTCCCCCTGCATTTATATTTAAAAATATCAAAATCCGGAAAGATTTAGCAAAGCCATCAGCAGTTATTTGAAAAATAATTCAACATTTTATAGTGCTGGAGAGTCTACATTATATAAATGTGATTTCTCCAGTGAAAAGCTATTTCCCAGACAAATCTGTAAAAATAGTTGCAAAGTTTCATAATCAAGCATAAGTCTGAATGTTTACCAATATATAAATAAGTAAAAGGAAGATACATTGTATTTATACACATATAAAGGCAACACAAACTATTTAACTTCCAGCTTTTACATCTCCTTTCAATGGTTGGTCAATGCCACTTTGGCAAATCATTAAATAAATAACAATTGTATCATTGTCCTTTGTCCCCACTCCGTGTTAATCGTGTCAGCTTACTAACTAAACTCGCCCCAAGTTGGCTTTGTCAATTTTCTTAATTACAAATTGACCGACAAACAGAAAGATACTTGTGAGTGAAAAATAACAAACTTCGCTACGTTTTTATTTTTTAGTCTATTTTTCAAATAGATGAACTTAAAATACTTTATTTTATACGTGGAGGGATTTCTGCTTATATATTTTGTTACTTATGTTCTCCACAATAATGCTAATGATTATTTTATGCATGATCCAAGCACCATCCACCTTCAAGCAGAATCTCACTTGTTCAGGCACTCACCCATTCAGGCCCTCACCTATGCATAATCTTACCAATTTGTCCAGGCTCTTACCTGTTCAGGCTCTCACCTGTTTATGCTCTCACCTGTTGAGGTACTCGGGCATTTACGCACTCACCTTTTCAGGTTCTAACCTGTTGAGGTGCTCATGTGTGCAGGTGCTCACCTGTCCAGGCTCTCACCCGTTCAGACTCTCACGTGTTCAGGTGGTATACCAGGGATGTTGAGTTTATTGAAACACATGGCATAGGTTTCAAAATAAATAAATAAACCCGTTGGTAAAAGTCGTTCTTGAAATTGTGTCTCTCCTGGTGCCAATTCTCACGCATGCCCTCTGTGTGTACAAGAATCGTTTGTTCAATTAAAAAAAAACTTGAAGAAATATATGCACTCTCACGGGGGCTGATGTATTATGTATTTTTACGTGCAGAGCAGCATATCGTATTGCTTATATTCTCTACCATGACTCAAATTATTATGTTGTTATATTTTCATATAACCCTGACCTGACCAAATTGATGGGAACCGATAATAATTTTAGGAAAGTCCATACATTGGCCATCCAACAATGGATGAAGGCCTTTCTACACCATATTTGATTGCAGGGGGTTGTCATACTTCACTGCACCACGCTGGTCAGTACAGGTTGATGAATGGTTGGGAGGGGATATGGGATTGAGGTAGACAGGGTCGGTTCTGATCTCACTCGCGAATGACGTTGGTCGTGACTGAGGATTGAATTTGGGTTGCTGGGTTTGTACCAAAGAAAAAAGATCCCCGAAAAGCCTTAACATACTGTAGGGGGCAGTGCTGTTGGCGAGCACCTATGTAAAAGTCGGAACAGCACACGAGGGGGTGGGTTGCCAAGATCACGCCCTCCGCCTTTGTCTCCCTAGTGGCGATGTTTACACACCGCATCAGGTATTAATTTTGAGTCTGAGTCGACCTCGGGGAGGCCCAGGATCGGTTCAGATAATCGTCACCGATTTTGGCCGTGAGCGAGAATCGAACTCGGGTCGCTGGATTTGTGGCACAGCAGGTTAACCACGAGATTACTGCTGCCGGGTTCAAAGCGCAGTAACCACAGCACAAGTCAAAGACAATGAACTAAACAGAAATTCTGAATGTGAGTTGGGCCCATTTGTGGCATGAATAGAACAAGATTACGTTGTGTGCCGTGCACAACAGGCAGCGGCAAAGTGGCGTCACGGGAGAGTAGAAAATAGGCTGTGGACACGTTTGGTCCATAGCAGCGCTGGCAAGTAAACAAGCTTTGAGACCGAGCGAGCATATTGACGTCAATCTCAATATTGAACGGATTTGATTTTGAAAGCTTGTGGTAACTGTTCCGTTTGAACTCCATGCAACAATGTTTAATATGAGTATGATTGAATCATGTATATTGTTACAATACACGATTGGTGAACTCCGAATAACATGCTTGGCTACGTGCGGTGCAGAAGAAGTTCAACATACATAAAGTGAGGGAAAAAAGTTTTTGATCCCCTGCTGATTTTGTACGTTTGCCCACTGACAAAGAAATGATCAGTCTATAATTTTAATGGTAGGTTTATTTGAACAGTGAGAGACAGAATAACAACAACAAAAATCCAGAAAAACGCATGTCAAAAATGTTATAAATTGATTTGCATTTTAATGAGGGAAATAAGTATTTGACCCCTCTGCAAAACATGACTTAGTACTTGGTGGCAAAACCCTTGTTGGCAATCACAGAGGTCAGACGTTTCTTGTAGTTGGCCACCAGGTTTGCACACATCTCAGGAGGGATTTTGTCCCACTCCTCTTTGCAGATCTTCTCCAAGTCATTAAGGTTTCGAGGCTGACGTTTGGCAACTCGAACCTTCAGCTCCCTCCACAGACTTTCTATGGGATTAAGGTCTGGAGACTGGCTAGGCCACTCCAGGACCTTAATGTGCTTCTTCTTGAGCCACTCCTTTGTTGCCTTGGCCGTGTGTTTTGGGTCATTGTCATGCTGGAATACCCATCCACGACCCATTTTCAATGCCCTGGCTGAGGGAAGGAGGTTCTCACCCAAGATTTGACGGTACATGGCCCCGTCCATCGTCCCTTTGATGCGGTGAAGTTGTCCTGTCCCCTTAGCAGAAAAACACCCCCAAAGCATAATGTTTCCACCTCCATGTTTGACGGTGGGGATGGTGTTCTTGGGGTCATAGGCAGCATTCCTCCTCCTCCAAACACGGCGAGTTGAGTTGATGCCAAAGAGCTCCATTTTGGTCTCATCTGACCACAACACTTTCACCCAGTTGTCCTCTGAATCATTCAGATGTTCATTGGCAAACTTCAGACGGGCATGTATATGTGCTTTCTTGAGCAGGGGGACCTTGCGGGCGCTGCAGGATTTCAGTCCTTCACGGCGTAGTGTGTTACCAACTGTTTTCTTGGTGACTATGGTCCCAGCTGCCTTGAGATCATTGACAAGATCCTCCCGTGTAGTTCTGGGCTGATTCCTCACCGTTCTCATGATCATTGCAACTCCACGAGGTGAGATCTTGCATGGAGCCCCAGGCCGAGGGAGATTGACAGTTCTTTTGTGTTTCTTCCATTTGCGAATAATCGCACCAACTGTTGTCACCTTCTCACCAAGCTGCTTGGCGATGGTCTTGTAGCCCATTCCAGCCTTGTGTAGGTCTACAATCTTGTCCCTGACATCCTTGGAGAGCTCTTTGGTCTTGGCCATGGTGGAGAGTTTGGAATCTGATTGATTGATTGCTTCTGTGAACAGGTGTCTTTTATACAGGTAACAAGCTGAGATTAGGAGCACTCCCTTTAAGAGTGTGCTCCTAATCTCAGCTCGTTACCTGTATAAAAGACACCTGGGAGCCAGAAATCTTTCTGATTGAGAGGGGGTCAAATACTTATTTCCCTCATTAAAATGCAAATCAATTTATAACATTTTTGACATGCGTTTTTCTGGATTTTGTTGTTGTTATTCTGTCTCTCACTGTTCAAATAAACCTATTAAAATTATAGACTGATCATTTCTTTGTCAGTGGGCAAACGTACTAAATCAGCAGGGGATAAATACTTTTTTCCCTCACTGTACGTGAAAAATCAAGTCTCAGTCATCCCCCTAGGATTTGTGGGGTCTTCCAATGCCAATTTTCCCTCGTTGAGTTAGAATTTATGGGAGGCAGCTTGGCCTGATGATCCACGGCAACCATCCACGCAGCAACGCAATGTTTGTCAAGCCTCCGCCAATGATGTCCTCATGCCTAGAATCCGTGTTTACAACGAGAATGCACACATGCATTGAGGTTTCATTTATCCTGTCCAGGCATTGTCATTTTGGGGGGGGGGGGGGGTTGGCATGTGGTCGATTGCACCTGGAAGTGAGGGCGGCTTCTCGTGAGGCGACCCTGACTCAAGCTGAAAGCGGGCAGATTAAACACGGCGCGTTCATGTCTTCTCGCGCAGTTGGGCCTCTGGTGAAAGATTCCCACAGAGATTTAACATAAACTGCCAAAGTTTTTAAAAGGACATGTTTTACAAACTACAAGCTGAGAAGAAGCAGTTTTTTCTGCAACTGATAAATATTTTTTGCAAGTATAAAAGGCACCAAAAATGTCTGCTGAAATGTTGAAGACCACCCACATAAATATCATTCATATTTTGTCACTCAGCGTTATTCCATGCTGATAAATAATCTGCCAAAGACAACGTGGGCACCTTTGCTCTTGGTGATATATTGGATCACGTGGCAGCAACAGTGGAGGTCGTCCAATGAGCATGCGTTTTTTTACTCCAACGTAACAGTGGACTCTAAAATAAAATGCATTTCATTTTATGCTTGAGTAAACGGTGGATGTCTTGCCAATATTCGTATGAATCTGAAAAATATGGGCCTAAATGCAAAATTGCATATGATACGAATGAAAATAGTTTCGGACTGATCCAAAAACGTCAAGGTCACTGGAGATGGCATAACTACATGGCGTGACTTACATTAATATTACTCATTTGCCGCTGGAGAGTAAAAACAAACAGTCAGTGATTCATATTTATAATATTCAAAATATTTACATTTTGTACGTTAACAATAAACATTTGGTATAATCTCAACAAACGAACATACAAAACCTGAGAATCTGAGAACTTAAAAATGTTTCATCCCAAACACAGCTGTGCTAATTGGGAATGTCCAATCAGCGATCATTCGTGTGACTCAACGAGTTTTCCTACAATTCTGACCTGAGAGGATTGGTTCAAGACAGACAAGGCGGTTTATAAGCCACCATTATTGTTCGAAGTGGAGTGACCTCCCTGATGTTATGTCATCGCATGCTATTCACTGGCACAGTGCATTCTCACAATCGTCGTAGAAAAGAAACACTGGAAGTATCCACGAGCTCAGCGGTTTCTCCTGGGTGTGGGGAGCTCACTCCCTGTGCCGTCCTCTCTAAGGCCCAGAAAAGGTATTGCAGAGTCAGTTATGACCACACACTGAAATGTCACCAACTCGGCACACTCTGCAACCACATCAAATAATCCTCAACTGAAGGTAAAAGATTTCCTCATGCTACAATCACCTTGAAATGCACTGCACGGGATTTGTGATGCACATAATCAACTTCACGATGATTACAAAATATGTAAACAATGCTTGAACAAATTTACTAAAGTTCTGCTTCATATATATGACCTTTATTTTATAACTTTCATATGTTATTTTGGCAAATGTTAGGAAGACAAATACTTTGTATATGAACTTGCAAGTTCATGAAAATTGTGAAATTATCAGTAAGAATTGAACAAGCAAATCCAAATGAGATGCGCATTCTATATTTAACAGGCATTTAACAATGCTTCAATTCATCTATGAAAATCTGTTGTTATGACCATGGTAGGTGCATTGCATGATGTTTGCTTGAGAAGCAATTATTTACATAGAGTATATGATAATTACATGCAAAGTACATACTGTTACATTTACGCTACTGATGGGGTACAAACCTGCACAAATAAGACAGAAAAAAGAATCGGTTCTTAAATCAATTACTCCACTTAAATCAATATTGTCAAATTGCGCTTTTGTGTCCTTTGGTGAAATCTGTGCACCAGGTGAGGTGTGCATCAAAACTGGAGATGAGATCCACTCTGAGGGTGCAGTCCCATGGACCTATAACAATAATAATACATTTATTTATTAGGTGCCTTGTAAGATTAAGGTTAAGGAAAGGCAAAGAGAGAAAGAGAGCTACATATAATACAGGGAATAAAGAAAATGTGTTTTTAGACGTGACTTAAAAGTGTCCACATTGTCGGTTAGATTAATTTCCAAGGGTAGGGAATTCCACAAGACATTGTGAAGCTTCGTGTTCACTCGCAGGCATGCACATGTGAGACAAGGCCTCCTGTATAACGGTGTAGTCTCAGCGGAGCAGGAGACAAGGTTTTTCAGGATCACCTTTATTAATACCTTTAGGTTCACAGGTTCACCCTCGCACTCTCCCTAATTGTCTAGCCTAGCCTTAAATTTCGATTTAAAGCTTTCGTGACTGCAGGGAATTAATAATATTATTATTGTATTACTTCCCTTCTACGTGACTTTACAGCCCTGACCATTTTACACTAACGGCGCCGACCGAGACAGCTAACAACTATCCGGCCACGCAATATCTAGCAAAGACGGCAGCAACGAAGGCAGCGAAGACAACAGTGATGACGAGACGAGTCCACTTCCCAGAACCGGCAGCCACGAGCTCAGCTGTTTATGCTACCCGGTGCGGTCTGGTTCCGCCCTGGCCACGCGTCCCTTCTCGAACCCACTAGCGGGTTCCAGGGGCTTCCAGATGGGGTTTTCCATGACCCTTGCCCTAGTTTCTCCACCCTGCCGACACACCCATGTATATGCTCACCGGCGTGTGTACTGCTCGTCTACCGCAGGCCGTTGCTGGACAACAGTCGGCGCTATTACACTACACATGTCACATCATTACAGTAAGGATCTTTTTTACTTGGTACATCAAAATACAGCGATGCTTCATGCTATAATTGTGCAGTGTAGTAAATTATATTCTTCGGTATTCAATCACAGGAAAAATATGTTTACGTTTCAAATGTACACCACATTTATTACATATCGTAATCAAGGCTATTAAGTGCTACCTTATTTCTGTAATTACTACCTCATCACTTTAATAATTCAGTTGAGATAAGCAATGTTCCTAATAAAGTGTGTTACTGAAGGCATTTATGTATATGATATTTACTAATTATATTTAATCAGTTTCCACTGTATCAAATTCCATTGTTATAGTCTACAAAAACTATGCAATTGTAATTTGTGTTTTCCAGAATGTGAATGGCGGAATATGCGTGGTTGATGGTAGAGAAACCTTTCCTAAACCTTGGTCACACGTGGTTGATTGGCCTCCAAATGTTCTGTTATTCTGTTCTCAACAATTTTCGTGAACAATGTACATCCACGCAACAAGATGGTAATGCGTGTGTAATTCTGTTAGTCAGTTTTAGCACCACTGTGGAATAGAATAATTATTGGGATTCATTGACAATTGGAAAAAAAGCTTGCATGCAAAAAGAACTGAATTACACAAGAGACACTCTTTCACCCAAGTTAATAACAGCGATGTTTCAGAAAATGGTTAAAGAACATTGGATGGGAGAAACTAATGCACAAATATAAATGGATACAACATTAACCATTCCATATTGGCCGACGACCATATTATTATAACGTCCAATGGGCAAAAACTACTGTGCTTGATGGAAGAACTTCGTGAGGAGGCGAAGTTGGACTCAAGATAAATATGGGTTAAATAACTGTTACCGACAACAAACTGTCCAATACAACGGGGATATCTATCAGTGGAATACCACTGGAACACAGCAGAATACAGGCAGTCCTCGCTTTACAACTTTACAACGCGTTCTTAAAAACCCCGTAATTGTAAATCGGATCGTCGTAAGTCGGACTCTATTTTCCCATAGACTGTAGAAACAGTAGAAACTTCACTTGCTGATGTGTTTTTTTCCTTTAATCAGCCATTTTAACAGGATTTAAAAAGTAGAAATCCACAAGAACACTTAAGAAAAACAAAAGCTACACACCAAGTCACATCGGAAACCAGACTGACTCTGTTCAAATGCGTTCAGAGTCATGTCGGAAGATGTGTCGTAAATCAACACATGTGGCGTTATATAAACATCGTAAATACGGATCATCACAAATCGGACTGTGATAAACGAAGACCGCACTGTATGTACATGTAGTGTGTTAACTTAGGCACACACTTGTACTTGGAGGCAACACGTTTATTCAACACAACGGGTAACTCTAACAAGATAACAGCATAGGGTGGCGACCACCACGGCTAACTAAACTGACACTCAGAGAGACAATTCTCTAGTCGGACCAGGACAGCTAACTGGCTGCCTGGTCCACGCGTGCAGACCGGAGACTGAGGACCGAGGATCGAGGATGGCGACTTCATTCCCAGAGTTGAATGCCCCAATCCCTCTCGGGACCGCGCTTATAACTCCCCTGGCGTGACCGGCCCACCCCTGGCCACGCCCCCTTCCAGAACCCTTGTGGGGACTCTGGATCCCCATCACATGATCCTCTCACCCCGACTGGTCACGTGCACTCCCGGGATCACCTCGTCACGTCCTGACGTGACCCCCTTCTCAGCGACACCCGGGCTCCACCCTTACAGTACCTACCCTCACACGGCACTTTCTCTGCACCACAGTAGTCCCCTCGAGGCCACCACATATATAGGACAAATATTGAATGTTGACCGTGATCAAAATTATATAAATAGGCACAGAAGAGCAGTTTAGAGAGCTTCTCGAAACGTAATAATGAAATCCACAAACCTATGTGCCGAAAAAGAGAATGTTCAATCGGTGGATATTACCTGTTTTGGCATGGATCAGAAAGATGAACATTAACAAGAAAAATAGAACAAGTGGAAAGGGAAAAAAGTGTGCAAAGACACGTGAAATGTTGAATGCATGGAATTGCAATGCGATACAAGTGTAGTGGTGATAACTACTCGCTGTTCGCAAGCTGTGAGAGAGCAGTTGGTAAACAAGGTTTTCCCGCTCAATCAAACAGTTAGGGTCAAATGGGGTGAGGTAGGATCCAAACGCCAGATTGGTAAGAACCAATTGGAGGGGTCCAAGAGGTGGCCGGGGATTGGTTAACCCGGCCACGAACAGGTATAAAGCTGGAGCGCTGAGAGCTCTTGGTTAGTTTTGCTATACCAAGACCCAAGTCGGCTGAAGACAGCTAGGACCCTGGACCAAGCCTTCCAGCCCTTTTCAGGTCTGGGGCTCAGTGTAACCAGTGGTCAGGGGAGATAGGTCCTGGATAGGGCCCTGGCTCCCAGCCTTCCTGCCCTTGTGAGGGCGAAGGTCCTGAGCGACCAGAGGTCGGGGACCCACCGGGCCAGCGGCGGGTCAGTGTGCCTCCCCTAGGTCCCAGCCGGAGGACGCTAGGCTAGCGGGGGAGATAGCCAGCAAGTCCGGAGTCTGTAACTCCTCAGGATAGCGGGTACGGGGACCGTATACCCCTTGTGTTAGGTCTAGTAAGTATTGGTGAATAAAAGCGTGTGGCCTCTAAGAAGTCTCCGTCTCCTGCAAGAACATTACACAAGCAAGAGGAGCGCATGGATTGGAGATCACAAGCGGGAGACATCACATTCACTGTTAAGAAAGGTAATGGGGGCAGCATCTAAGTGCAAATCTAAGGGTCAGGGAGGAAGCTTACCACCAATAATGGAACCCCTTAACTACCTCTCCTCCAGTGGGCATTAATTATATAAGAGCATTCATGAGGACATTTAAGCAACCCCTCCACCCTTCCTCCCCTCCCATTTTCCGTCTCCTACAGGGGTAACAGAACTTAGGAAGACACCAGGGGGTTGTAGCGTTTATTGAAACAAACGGTTTAGATAGGTTTCCAATCTCATTGTGATCCGTAATGTGTTTGTGCTGGTGTCAACCCCCTTTGTAATCCTCTATATTGTGTACCTGATATCGTCTTGTAAATAAATAAATAAAACGTTTGAGGCGGGGGGGAAGAAAGCTAATTGGGTTTCCGCAGGAAAAAGTGCAAGAAGGAACTTATGTTTTTTGGGTCTTTCAGTAAAGTCATGTAGATAGGTTCAAATTCATAAAAATAAAATAAACAAAACTACGACGTTTCGATCACAACACAAAGCGATCATCATCAGGAGGAAAACTGAGGGGGAAAGCTGCTAAAAGCAGACTGTTTTAAAGGTTTAAAATGGGTGTAGCCCAAGGGTCATAAACGAAGTGGGCTAGTGATGTTAATGTGAGAAATCAGCATGTTAACGTAAGATCGCAGAGCCACCACCGCGTCGAGCTCGGCATGCGAAGGTGGCTGTGTTGGTGTGATAATTTAACCTGTTAATGTAAAATCGGAAAATAACAACTAACATCGGAAGGTGGCAGAATGGGAACATCACAGCCTGTTATGACTTAAACTGGTTGATAACGTCCTTCCAATGATTGCTAAGTTTGTACCCATCTTCTTGGTTGAAATTGTGTCTGTGTGTAGAAATGGATGGCTTCATGAGCCAATCTCTGTTGATAGCCAGTGGGCTTACAAAGTACCTTCGTCTTTGAGAAATCAATTTCGTGTGAGCCAACCGCTTTAAAACAATGATCAGCCACGGCCGACTTGTTGGTCCTACCGTGTTTCAAATCTGCCTTGTGCTTACAAACACGGTCCGAGACATGTCGCTTAGATTCCCCAATGTAACTACTGCCGCAGACACAGCTTGTTTTGTAGATGCCAGGGTATTGATTATCGGGTATCCTATCCTTCACAGATGGGATCAGATCACAAATTTTATGTAATGTGTTAAATCGAGCCTGGATCTTGTGTTTGCTCAAGATTTTGGAAATCTTTTTTGGTGACCCTGCTATGTATGGCAAGGTGATGGGAAAGAACCATCTGAGGACCCAATCAAACCCATCACCTTGCATATACGCAATGTGTGGGCCTCCAATTTAGAATGCAACAAAAGAAAAACAACAATAAATAATCCCCAATGAAGAAGAACCGATATATACACTATATACAGGACCAGGGAGAGAAGAAGAGTGGGAGGAAGAGAGAAGAAAAAAAACTTAGTGGCAACTATTTACAATGGACGGACCACCTCCCGGACAGGCCACAACTACACCTCACACATGTGTAGAGGTGGTACGTACTGGGTGTAGCGAGCCATTACGTAGCTGGTGTCTACATCACGGTCCGTGCGTGGGGTGGCTATATCGACGTCCGCATACAGCCCCCCCTCAGGGGGCAGAGGGGTATATAGGGCGGTGCGAGAGAGAGCTCGGGGAGTCGTTGGAGCCAGTGAAGAAGGAAGACGGAGCAAGCTAGATATGACCCTGGGACCCTAGCCCCGCCGCCCTTATCAGGGCCGGGACACTGTGTGGCTCAGTGGTGAGACCTGGGAACCTCCGGCCCGACGTCCTTATCAGGGCCGGGTCCGATGGGCCAGTGGTTGGGACCCGTACCCTGGCTAGGTCGGGTCAGATAGTCTCCTCTAGGAAATACATAGCCGGAGGACCTGAGAGCATAGCCGGTGTCAGGCACGCGCAGCCGTAGGTTGTGTTCCTAGACTGTATAGCTGACTGTTACTGTAGAGTGTTATAATAAATATGTGTCGCCTCCGTCAACTCGTCTCCTGCACTATTTACACCGTTACACATGCAACACCACACTTGAGCACAAGATAAGCCATGTTAGCCATTGACCCATCTGGCTCGAGTGGCGGCCGTGGACCACGGGTGTAGGCGCACTTTGACACCGGAGGATGGTCATTTAAATCGTGCCGTCTGTGCCCGAGTCCTTGATGCCGGGCCGTCAAGCTTGGAAGGTGTGGGTCCCCTGGAGGCTTTGGGGGCAGCCGGAAGATGGCTCGACGAGCATGACACCTCCTGAGCCAAAGAACCCCCATGTGGTAGGGGGTCGGGTGACTCCCCGTTCCCCCAGGCCTTTTCACAAAGAAAAGGCGCCTCTTCAGAGCAGGCCCTTCCGCTTGCATTTTTGGTGAGACGCTCGCGATGGCGGGAACCCTGTCCCACACACCGCTCAAAATGGCAGCCACTTGCTTGCGCGGGCTGCATTTCCCATGCTTCCCGCATTTCCCACACGCGGGACGTAGCAGCGGCGGAGTCTTTGCCCCGCGGCTCTGGTCTCCAATTCGTTCAGCTGGCTCGTCCAGTTCCATCTCCGTGACGAGTACTGCCACAGCGGACAGTAGGTTGACCAAGCGCTGGCTACGCGCCCGCCTGTCTCACCCGCTGCTGGCGGCATGGCGAGGTCGCAGTCCTGGTGCTGCTCCGCAAGCCCAAACCCCTCGTGGTCCATCTCCGGGGCTGCCTCTCCTGGGCTTGTCTGGGGGATCACCCCCTTTTTGTCTTCCTCCTCCGAAGAAGCCCTGGTAGGTTGCCTTCTTCTCGTGTACATTTTAAGCCTAAGCTATCACCTAGCTATGAAGTATTTTCACTTCTGGCACCAGATGTAGTGCGTGTCTCACGAGGTACACACAGAATTCTGGAGGCACCACGATTTATTCACAACCGAACAGGGCTATGGGTTAACAATACTCGGGGTTACTCTAGACCCCAAAGGGGACTCTATGAAAAACTGTATCCCCGACGACCGATGCTCCAAGACCCCGAAGCAACGCCACATGGTTAGCTCCCCCGCCAGACAACCCCGATCACTCCGCCCCTGTCCCTCTTACCCTCCCGAGTGTGACCTCGCTCTGCCTCTGGCCACGCCTCTTCCTCGGTGTCTCTCGACACGGAACTGGATCCAGCGTCACATGTCCTCCGGGCCCCCGTTTCCGGGCCCCCTTCACTCCCCTGAGTTTCTAGGTCCCCCTCTCTGCGACGGGACCCTGCGCTGTAGGGCCTGCTTCTCCGCCACGTCTCCGTCGGCTCCCTCGAGAGGTACGTGCACCTCCTTTACCAATTGTAGTTGTAGTTGGCATATACGCCGTAGAGACGCTATTTACGTCTCTACACTTGTATTAAAACTGTTAAATAATGTGCTGTTTGCTGAAGGGGGGAATATATTGTGAACTGTCGACATTTTAAGATGTTCACTGTGATCGTCATCTGAATCCAGTGTCGGTAGCCAAGCTTGAGAGAGGCACACAGTGCTTCCTGCGAGGTCGAAACTATGAGACCAGATGGGGTGCTCTCAGAGTGCGCATCCATGCCCGTAACTGCAAGCAGGACCAAAGGAAATGCTCAGAAGTTCTACGTGTCTTCGAAGTATATTTGCATTCTTAGGGAAAGATCCTTCGTATACATTTCAAGTCTAAATGCATCCGTCCATTGCTATCACTTGGTCATTTGCGATTAACCTACGGCTATGCAACCACTTGTTTCTATTGATTCCAAGCACGGCTCCACACCAGGAAGCAGGGAAATTAATTCCAGAGTGGTTGCTTAGAGCAGTGGCTGTGAGATCATTCTGTGAGAATTTGGATCAAGCTTGGATGTGTAAATGTCACGTGCCTTTGCGTGTGGGAATTGAATGCGTAATAATTATCCGGTATGGCGATTATAATGATGTGTTCAATTATGTACTGGCAGGTATATTGAGAGCCGCATGTGTGGTGTTTAGTTAGACTCCAATTTTTTTTATTTCAGCAAAAGGTGTACTCGTAATTAAGTGGACAGCACTTATACTTTTCACATCAGTAGGCTAGCCCAAGAGTGAAACATATTTTTCTTATGCTTGCGTAATTTAGCAGCCATATATATCAATACCTGTACGTACTCATTGTTCAGCAATGTTGTTTATAATGTTGAACTTTCACTAGCCTACAGCAGGTTCGTGTCTCAAAATACGTGATTTGTTCGTTGTGACATTACTGTAAATGGCTTAGTAAATTACGCAGCCTGCTTGTCAGGTTTTAAAACACAAGTTCAAAGATTTTTCCGCATATATATTTCACATAAGGGCTGTTTATACAACACTGTCAGGACATAATAGATGGCACTCCGTTTAATAGGACAATCCGTGTCTGCCACCAAAGAAATGTACTAGTAGTTTTTTTAAGGAAGCATTCACACTTTAATCTGGGTTAAAGCACCCATATATTGAAACAATAAATGCAAATACTCTTTAATGGGGAATCTGTTTCATCTTGCGTAGCCACCAATTCATGAATGTCACATGTTTCAGCAGACAAGTGTCTCATAATCATTCTGTACACGTTCACTCAGTGCGACACATTCCATTGTAATAAACATTCTCAATTCTATAGTTGCATTAAATATATATATTTATCTGTGTGCATCTTCAACAACATGATAACAGAATAATAACAGTAGCAAATTATCCAGTAAAGCTTTACTGAGTCTCAAAAATGTTTTTTCAGCACGATCCTTGGACTTCTGCACAATGTTTACGTGTGGGAGGAAACTGGACTACTGGAGAACACCCACACTTATGAGGGAATATTAATCAATGATTCGTATGCATGGATTATAAACCCTCATGCTCTCTTGCCATCTCCTGGGTTACCTTGCAAAACAGAAAGTTTGAGGTTTCACAATGTAAGATGAAATGTGCAAAAGTCCGAAACCCTGCATTTGGCCTACGACATATCACCCTGAATGTGCCCGATCTCGTCCGATCTCGGAAGGTAAGCAGAATCTAGCCTCGTTAATACTTGGATTTAAAAAATCCTGCTCTGGACCGCAGCCATGCACCACCAGGTCTGCAATGCTTGTTGTTGTTGCTGTTGTCAGCCTTAAACTTCCGCTATCCTCTTGCATTCCTTCCTTAGATAGTCTATAGGTCTCTACGTGAGTCTCTCAGGCACTATGTGACTCTCTGGGTATTATCTTGTAGTTGTCATCCTGTAACTTCTCACTGCTGGGAAAAGGGCTGCCCCATCCTCTTCCATGCCTTCCTTC